>NC_052164.1:54318282-54371325 GCF_902713615.1 Scyliorhinus canicula
CTCAGTCCCTCACTTATTCTCCCTCACTCTGTCCCCCTCACTCTGTCCCCCTCACTCTGTCCCCCTCACCCTGTCCCCCTCACCCTGTCCCCCTCACTCTGTCCCCCTCACTCTGTCCCCCTCACTCTGTCCCCCTCACTCTGTCCCCCTCACTCTGTCCCCCTCACTCTGCCCCCTCACTCTGTCCCCCTCACACTGTCCCTCACTCAATCCCTCACTCAGTCCCTCACTCTGTCCCCCTCACTCTGTCCCCCTCACTCTGTCCCCCTCACTCTGTTCCCGTCACCCTGTCCCCCTCACTCAGTCCCCCTCACTCAGTCCCCCTCACTCAGTCACCCTCACTCTGTCCCTCACTCTGTCCCCCTCACTCCGTCCCCTCTCTCAGCCCCCCTCACCCTGCCCCCCTCACTCAGTCCCTCACTCTGTCCCCCTCACTCAGTCCCTCACTCTGTCCCCCTCACTCAGTCCCTCACTTATTCTCCCTCACTCTGTCCCTCTCACTCTGTCCCCCTCACTCTGTCCCCCTAACTCTGTCCCCCTCACTCTGTTCCCGTCACCCTGTCCCCCTCACTCAGTCCCCCTCACTCAGTCACCCTCACTCAGTCACCCTCACTCAGTCCCTCACTCTGGCCCCCTCACTCAGTCCCTCACTCAGTCCCCCTCACTCAGTCCCTCACTCAGTCCCCCTCACTCTGTCCCCCTCACTCAGTCCCTCACTCTGTCCCCCTCACTCAGTCCCTCCCTCACTCCCCCTCATGTTGTTCCCTTATTTCTAACGTTTTGATTTCTTTTTCTGAGCAGCACAGATGGAGCAGAAGAAGTCAGGAAGAGGTGAGAGAGGTTCATGTGTCCTGGGTGTTGCCCCAGCTGTTTTCAACTGGTAATATTCCCCTCTCCTTTCATATTCCCACTCTGACCTCCGAGGCTCGATGTTCCCGCTCTGACCTCCCGGGCTCCACATTCCCACTCTGACCTCATGGGCCCAATATTCCCGCTCTGACCTCCCGGGCTCGGTGTCCCTGCTCTGGCCTCCTGGCTCGATATTCCCACTCTGAGCTCATGGGCTCAATATTCCTGCTCTGACCTCCCGGGCTCGGTGTCCCTGCTCTGGCCTCCTGGCTCGATTTTCCCACTCTGAGCTCATGGGCTCGATATTCCCGCTCTGACCTCCCGGGCTCAGTGTCCCTGCTCTGGCCTCCTGGCTCGATATTCCCACTCTGAGCTCATGGGCTCAATATTCCTGCTCTGACCTCCCGGGCTCGGTGTCCCTGTACTGGCCTCCTGGCTCGATATTCCCACTCTGAGCTCATGGGCTCGATATTCCCGCTATGTGTGTGGTGTTTTTAAAAGGGGTTCCACATCTTGCCCTTGAATCTGACTCGTATTATTTACCCAGTTTGGCTCACCCTCAGAGCACAGGGCCCATGCCTGCTGTCAGGGGGTTGGCACTGGCAGTGGGTGCTCCTTGGGCAATGAGGGATGGCCTGGGGCCTGCTGTACACGGCAGCAACTGTCACTCAGTGTCACCCCAGTCCGAGGCAAGGTGTGTTCCCCCAATACCGGACACTAAGCTGAGCAGAAACAGCACGGTATCAAAGGATGGACAGCCCCCTCTCCAAAACTCTAGAAGATGTCACACTATATGAATGTGACAAATACTGTCTCATTTAAATTAAGCATTAGATTTAAATAAATATGATCACAAAATGTGGTTTCTTCCCTTGATTGAACATCCAGGATATCAGGAGGTTCGAGTAACTTCCAAGCCATTGGTTACACAAGTTCCAGGTCCTCAATCCTGCTCACTCGTCCCCGCTCATACTCTGATGTTGGTCACACTTTGTCCCTGGTTACTCCCAGTCTGCGGTCACTCAGTCCTTGATCACTTTCATTTTATCACAAATATCTTTGTCAGATTTCTGTAGGTACCTTTGACTTGGATCAATTTTAAAACAACTGTATCCCAGTGAGAGTCAGTGTGTGTGGAACTGTACCCCAGTGAGAGTCAGTGTGTGTGGAACTGTACCCCAGTGAGAGTCAGTGTGTGTGGAACTGTACCCCAGTGAGAGTCAGTGTGTGCGGAACTGTACCCCAGTGAGAGTCAGTGAATGGAACTGTACCCCAGTGAGAGTCAGTGTGTGTGGAACTGTACCCCAGTGAGAGTCAGTGGGTGTGGAACTGTACCCCAGTGAGAGTCAGTGGGTGTGTTAATGTACCCCAATGAGAGTCAGCGTGTGTGGAAACGTACCCCAGTGAGAGTCAGTGTATGTGGAACCCGTACCCCAGTGAGAGTCAGTGTGTGAACTGTACCCCAGTGAGAGTCAGCGTGTGTGGAACTGTACCCCAATGAGAATCAGTGTGTGCGGAACTGTACCCCAGTGAGAGTCAGTGTGTGAACTGTACCCCAGTGAGAGTCAGTGTGTGTGGAACTGTACCCCAGTGAGAGTCAGTGTGTGAACTGTACCCCAGTGAGAGTCAGTGTGTGATGAAACGTACCCCAGTGAGAGTCAGTGTGTGTGGAACCCGTACCCCAGTGAGAGTCAGCATGTGTGGAACTGTACCCCAGTGAGAATCAGTGTGTGTGGAACTGTACCCCGTACCCCAGTGAGAGTCAGTGTGTGTGGAACCCGTACCCCAGTGAGAGTCAGTGTGTGTGGAACCCGTACCCCAGTGAGAGTCAGCGTGTGTGGAACCCGTACCCCAGTGAGAGTCAGTGTGTGTGGAACCCGTACCCCAGTGAGAGTCAGCGTGTGTGGAACCCGTACCCCAGTGAGAGTCAGTGTGTGTGGGACCCGTTCCCCAGTGAGAGTCAATGTGAGTGGAACCCATACCCCAGTGAGAGTCAATGTGAGTGGAACCCATACCCCAGTGAGAGTCAGTGTGTGTGGAACCCGTACCCCTTAGTGAGAGTCAGTGTGTGTGGAACCCGTACCCCAGTGAGAGTCAGTGTGTGTGGAACCCGTACCCCAGTGAGAGTCAATGTGAGTGGAACCCATACGCCAGTGAGAGTCAGCGTGTGTGGAACTGCATCTTCAATTGTGTGGGAAAATAAATGTTGAGCAATTGGTTTTGCTCTTTTAGTCTGATACACGTTTCCAATCTTGTTTCTAAGGTGATTCAGCTGCTAAAGCAGGTGGCAGTGGTTGCAGCAGTCCTGGAACTCCTGGGACCCCCAGCAGTCGTTCCCGCACCCCTTCCCAGCATTCCTCAGGAGCATCCAAAGACATAAAGAAAGTGGCCATTGTGCGCACTCCCCCCAAATCCCCTGCTGCTTCCAAGACACGGACTCCCCCTGTTGCTGTGCCCATGCCTGATTTGAAGAACGTCAGATCGAAGATTGGATCAACAGAGAACATCAAACACTCCCCGGGTGGGGGCAAGGTAACTGTAATTTATTTATGATTTTTTTCCAATTAAGGGGCAATTTAGCGTGACCAATCCACCTACCCTGTGCATCTTTGTGTTACATAGAACATAGAACAGTACAGCACAGAACAGGCCCTTCGGCCCTCGATGTTGTGCCGAGCAATGATCACCCTACTCAAACCCACGTATCTACCCTATACCCGTAACCCAACAACTCCCCCCCTTAACCTTACTTTTTAGGACACTACGGGCAATTTATCACGGCCAATCCACCTAACCCGCACATCTTTGGACTGTGGGAGGAAACCGGAGCACCCGGAGGAAACCCACGCACACACGGGGAGGACGTGCAGACTCCGCACAGACAGCGACCCAGCCGGGAATCGAACCTGGGACCCTGGAGCTGTGAAGCATTTATGCTAACCACCATGCTACCGTGCTGCCTGTTATGGGAGTGAGGCCCATGCAGACACGGGAGAATGGTCAAACTCTTCATTTTTCTGACTTACGACCTCATTCCCTATATACAGCCCTATATACATTCCCTATATACAGCCCTATATACATTCCCTATATACAGCCCTATATACATACCCTATATAGCACCAAATCCAATCAGTAATTCAGAAACAAACAAAAATTTCAATTGTTTTTGAGACTGACAGAATTGCAAAACAGTGAAGTTATGTTAAACTTTTACAGAACTGGGCCGTTTACAATTGGGGAATAGTACAGAATTTGGCTTTCCATATTACCGAGTGGATATAGAGACACTCAGTGAGGTACATGAAGGGATTTACAAGAACGATAATAGAGAACTAAATCCACAGGCTTTTCACAGTAACTTCATTTGAAGCCTACTTGTGACAATAAGCAATTTTCTTTTTTTTTTTGCACTTCAGCAGGAAAGCTTCAACAATCTGGTGACCTTTCCTTTGAGCAAAAGAAGTCTTTCAAGTTATTAATGGGTTTAACCGGATAATTGGATCATTATCTGAAAAGGAAGAATGTGTAGAGTTATGAGGAGAAGCTGGCAGAGGAATGACACCTGGTGAATTACTCAATCAGAGTGACGGCCAAATGGTCTCCTTCTGGGCTCTGAATTCTGTGAAATTCTGGGATATCCAATATTGGGTTGGATTTTTCTGAAAGTGTCACAGGGCTGCCTTTGGACTCAATTCAAAGTCGGGAACATGGAAGTCACCGTGGGGGGAACATCGGTTGCGAACGTCCGAAAGTTGCCAATGAATAATTAGATGATTCGACGATGATTAGAAGAATAACTCGAAGATGTGCAGCATGGTGGCACTACTGCCTCACAGCGCCAGGGTCCTGGGTTCAATTCCGATCTTAGATGACTGTGTGTGTGGAGTTTGCACATTCTCCCTGTATCTGCGTGGGTTTCCTCTGAGTGCTCCAGTTTCCTCCAAAGATGCCCAAAGATGTGCAGGTTAGGTGGATTGGCCAGACTAAATTGCCCCTTAGTGTGTCCAAAGGTGGGGTTCTGGGGATCAGGCAGGGGAGTGGGCCTAGGTGGTACTGGCTCGATGGGCCAAATGGCCTCCTATTGCACTGCAGAAATTCTATGAATTCTAAATGTAGTGAAGCTGTTTCCAACTGTGAGCAAGACCAGAATTGGGGGCCCTAAATATAAGATAGTCACTGCTATATCTAATAAGGAATTTGGAAAGAAAAACATTTACTCAAAGTGTAGGGAGAGTGTGAAACTCACTTCCACAGAGAGTGGCTGCAGTGAATAGTAAAGATATATTTAAGGACAAGCTGGATAAATACATCAGGAAGGAAAAACTAGATGTTTAGATTGATGATAAAGCAGGGTGGGAGGAAGTTCAATGGGCTGAATGACCTCCCTCTGTACTCCCCATACTTTGTGCACATTATTCAGGGAGAGTAACAGGACCGGGGTTAGAGAGAGAGATAACGTTTGAGAAATAGAGGGAGAGAAACAGAATGAATATAGAACATAAGAACATAAGAACTAGGAGCAGGAGTAGGCCATCTGGCCCCTCGAGCCTGCTCCGCCATTCAATGAGATCATGGCTGATCTTTTGTGGACTCAGCTCCACTTTCCGGCCCGAACACCATAACCCTTAATCCCTTTATTCTTCAAAAAACTATCTATCTTAACCTTAAAAACTGTAATGAAGGAGCCTCAACTGCTTCACTGGGCAAGGAATTCCATAGATTCACAACCCTTTGGGTGAAGAAGTTCCTCCTAAACTCAGTTCTAAATCTACTTCCCCTTATTTTGAGGCTATGCCCCCTAGTTCTGCTGTCACCCGCCAGTGGAAACAACATAGAACAGTACAGCACAGAACAGGTCCTTCGGCCCTCGATGTTGTGCTGAGCAATGATCACCCTACTCAAACCCACGTATCCACCCTATACCCGTAACCCAACAACCCCCCCCCCCTTACTTTTTAGGACACTACGGGCAATTTAGCATGGCCAATCCACCTAACCCGCACATCTTTGGACTGTGGGAGGAAACCGGAGCACCCGGAGGAAACCCACGCACACACGGGAGGACGTGCAGACTCCGCACAGATAGTGACCCAGCCGGGAACCGAACCTGGGACCCTGGAGCTGTAAAGCATTTATGCTAACCATCATGCTACCGTGCTGCCCAAGGGGCAATGAGGGGTTAGAGATGGATGGGAAAAGCCAGAACGTAATAACTTGGAGCAGGAATAGACCACACCTGTAAGGGGTTAGAGATGGAGGTGGGAGAGGGAGTTTGACATGGAGGGAAGGAATTAGACATCGTGGGAGGGATGGACCTGGAGATCGATGGAAGGAGTTAGAGATTTTGGAAGGGAGGGATTTAGAGTTGGTGGGTGGGAGGGAGGGAGAGATGGAGGGAAGGAATTAGACATGGTGGGAGGGATGGACCTGGAGATTAGAAGATTTTGGAAGGGAGGGATTTAGAGTTGGTGGGTGGGAAGGAGGGAGAGATGGAGGGAGAAGTTAGTTCGGGTACTTCCTCTATCTTTAGGGTCTATTTTGACAGTTGGGTTACTGATCAGAGGAGTGAGCAAACCAACCAAATGATCTGGTGATGAAGAGGTGTCCCCTCCTACAGCCCACCATCATTTAAATCCAGTGCTGACCAGAATGAGAATCCAGGATGGGTATAAGGGGCGCGATTCTCTGACCCCCAATGCCAGGTGGGAGAATCGCTGGAGTGCCGGGCGACTCCCGCCCTGGCACCCGCATGCGATTCTCCCAAACCCCACCCCCCCCACCCCCCCCAAAACGTTGTGACGAGTTTTACGACAGGCCGCTCGGAGAATGGCCGCTCGCCGTTTCTAATGGTCGAGTGGCGATTCTCTGGCCCGGATGGGCCGAGCGGCCTGCCCAATCCGACCGGTACACGCCGCCGCCAACCACACCTGGTCGCTGCCGGTGTGAACAGCGCGCGAACGCTGCGTGTGCGGCCAGTGGGGGGGCAGGGAGGATCGAGCACCAGGGGGGTGCTCAGGAGGGGTCTGGCCCGCGATCGGTGCCCACCGATCGGCGGGCCAGCATCTCTAAAGGACCCACTCCTTTTCCTCTGCCGCCTCGCAAGATCAATCCTCCATGATAGAAATGAGGCTATGACAGGTGAGGACCTTGAGAGGATTGTTATCAGTAAGGAGGTGATGGGCAAGCTAATGGGGCTAAAGGTAGACAAGTCTCCTGGCCCTGATGGAATGCATCCCAGAGTGGTAAAAGAGATGGCTAGGGAAATTGCAGATGCACTAGTGATAATTTACCGAAATTCACTAGACTCTGGGGTGGTCCCGGTGGATTGGAAATGAGCAAACGTGACACCACTGTTTAAAAAAGGAGGTAGGCAGAAAGCAGGAAATTATAGGCCAGTGAGCTTAACTTAGGTAGTAGGGAAGGTGCTGGAATCTATCATCAAGGAAGAAATAGCAAGGCATCTGGATAGAAATTGTCCCATTGGGCAGACGCAGCATGGGTTCATAAAGGGCAGGTCATGCCTAACTAATTTAGTGGAATTTTTTGAGGACATTACCAGTGCAGTAGATAACGGGGAGCCGATGGATGTGGTATATCTGGATTTCCAGAAAGCCTTTGACAAGGTGCCACACAAAAGGTTGCTGCATAAGATAAAGATGCATGCCATTAAGGGTAAAGTAGTAGCACGGATAGAGGATTGGTTAATTAATAGAAAGCAAAGAGTGGGGATTAATGGGTGTTTCTCTGGTTGGCAATCAGTAGCTAGTGGTGTCCCTCAGGGATCCGTGTTGGGCCCACAATTGTTCACAATTTACATAGATGATTTGGAGTTGGGGACCAAGGGCAATGTGTCCAAGTTTGCATATGACACTAAGATGAGTGGTAAAGCGAAAAGTGCAGAGGATACTGGAAGTCTGCAGAGGGATTTGGATAGGTTAAGTGAATGGGCTAGGGTCTGGCAGATGGAATACAATGTTGACAAATGTGATGTTATCCATTTTGGTAGGAATAACAGCAAACGGGATTATTATTTAAACGATAAAATATTAAAGCATGCCGCTGTGCAGAGAGACTTGGGTGTGCTAGTGCATGAGTCACAGAAGGTTGGTTTACAGGTGCAACAGGTGATTAAGAAGGCAAATGGAATTTTGTCCTTCATTGCTAGAGGGATGGAGTTTAAGACTAGGGAGGTTAGGTTGCAATTGTATAAGGTGTTAGTGAGGCCACACCTGGAGTATTGTGTTCAGTTTTGGTCTCCTTACTTGAGAAAGGACGTACTGCCACTGGGGGGTGTGCAGAGAAGATTCACTCGGTTAATCCCAGAGCTGAAGGGGTTGGATTATGAGGAGAGGTTGAGTAGACTGGGACTGTACTCGTTGGAATTTAGAAGGATGAGGGGGGATCTTATAGAAACATTTAAAATTATGAAGGGAATAGATAGGATAGATGCGGGCAGGTTGTTTCCACTGGCAGGTGAAAGCAGAACTAGGGGACATAGCCTCAAAATAAGGGGAAGTAGATTTAGGACTGAGTTTAGGAGGAACTTCTTCACCCAAAGGGTTGTGAATCTATGGAATTCCTTGCCCAGTGAAGCAGTTGAGGCTCCTTCATTACAGGTTTTTAAGGTAAAGATAGATAGTTTTTTGAAGAATAAAGGGATTAAGGGTTATGGTGTTCGGGCCGGAAAGTGGAGCTGAGTCCACAAAAGATCAGCCATGATCTCATTGAGTGGCGGAGCAGGCTCGAGGGGCCAGATGGCCTACTCCTGCTCCTAGTTCTTATGTCTTGTGGGGCGCCCGCGGGGAGGACGGCAACCGCGCATGCGCGGGTGACCTCATTTAAGCGCCGCCGGCCGCGTCATTTATGCGGCGCCACTTTGACGCGGGCACCAAGGCCTGGCGCGCGAAATTGACACGGCACCGCTCCTAGCCCCGTGGGGGTGGGAGAGTAGGGGGCGAGGAACGGCCTCCGACGCCGGAGTGAAATACTCCGGTTTTCACTCCGGCGTCAACACTTAGGGCGCGATTCTCCCAACAGGAGACTGAGTGCAGACGCCGGAGTGAAACCCGGAGTGTTTCACACCGGCGTCGGAGGCCGTTCCTCGCCCCCTATCCCCCCCCCCCCCCCCCCCCCCCCCCCCCCCCCCCCCCCCCCCCCCCCCCCCCCCCCCCCCGGGGGGGCTAGGAGCGGCGGCACGTGAATCCCGAGTGCCCGGCCTTGACGTTTGCGTCAAAACGGCACGCCGGGAATGACGCGGCCGGCGGCGCTGAAGTAACGTCAGCCGCGCATGCGCAGGTTGGCCAGCTCCAACACGCGCATGCGCGGTTGCTGTCTTCCCCTCCGCTGCCCCGCAAGACATGGTGGCTTGATCTTGCGGGGCGGCGGAGGGAAAAGAGTGCGTCGTTTACAGACGCCGGCCCGACAATCAGTGGGCACCGATCGCGGGCCAGACATCTGCTGAGCACGCCCGTGGTGCTCGAACCTCTCTCCACCCCCCACAAGCCCCACACTCACCTTTCGCGCGCTGTTCACGCCGGCAGCGACCAGGTGTGGTTGGCGCTAACGTGAACTGGTCGGGTTCGGCAGGTCCCTCGGCCCATCCGGGCCGGAGAATCGCCGGTCGCCGTGAGAAATGGAGTAGCGATTCTCCGAGCGGCCTGTCGAAAAACGCAACACGCCATTTTTGGGGGGGTAGGAGAATCGCGGGGAGTGCCAGGGCGGCACCGGCCCCATCCAGCGTGGTGTGCGGAGAATCGCGCCCTTATTCTCCCATTGGGAGAATCACGCCCCTAAGGTGTCTGCCCGATAGCGAGGTCAGTTACAGGTGTATATTTACAGCTGAGGGAGGCCTGAACTTCCCTATAGGACCCAGAGGCTCTGCTGGTCCAGAAAAAATGAAAGTGAAAAAAGGTTTGGAACACTTCCTTTTTAAAAAGATATTTTCATTAGTTTTACATTTATTCATCATGCTATTCTCCAGGGTTATCACACACTACTAAAGAGAAGTCTCAAAAAAGAAAGTGGATGTACAGAAAGGAAAACAAACAAAAGGAAACAAAATTATACAACACAACAAATTCTACACTCACAAGTGATCTATGTACAGGTGTGGGGGCCCCTACCTTTGTGTCCCCAGTGGTCGGTTGCTGCAACCGTATTGTTTTAATAATGTACATGCTGCCTCCAGGTACTAGAACATAAAACGCGTTTGGCTCATTTGGCGTCCATCTTGACATTGCTGTTGCGGTCGCGGTTGTGCGCTTCCCCGCTGCTTGTCCCTTCTGACTCCCTATTTGCCTTGGGTTTTACTTGATGCCCTCTCCATCGCCCCCTCCCCTTCCTCCCCATTTCCTCCCCCTTACATCCCTCCAAAGCCCAGGACTTGACTCCTCCCTCAGCAACTGAATCCTTGACTTCCTGATCCATAGACCACAATCAATAAGGATGAAAAACAACACCTCCTCCACGATAGTCCTCAATACTGGGGCCCCACAAGGCTGTGTACTTAGCCCCCGACTATACTCCCCATACACACACAACTGTGTGGCAAAATTTGGCTCCAACTCCATTTACAAGTTTGCTGATGTCAAGACCATAGTGGATCTTGAATAACAATAAGTCAGAGTACAGGAGGGAGATAGAGAACCTAGTGGAATGATGTAATAACAACAATCTCTCCCTCAATGCCAGCAAAGCTAAAGAGCTGGTCATTGACTTCAGGAAGTAAAGTCTCGTACACATCGCTGTCTGCAGAGGTGGAGATGGTTGACAGCTTCAAATACCTAGGTGTGCACATCACCAACAATCTGTCCTGGTCCACCAACGTCAACGCTACCACCAAGAAAGCACAACAGCACCTATACTTCCTCAGGAAACTAGGAAATTCGGCATAGACACATTGACTCTTATCAATTTTTACAGATGCACCATAGAAAGCATCCTATTTGCCTGCATCACAGCCTGGTATGGCGACTGCTCGGCCCAAGACCGTAGGAAACTACAGAGTTGTGAACATAGCCCAGTCCATCACACAAAACCTAATGCTGCCTGTCTACACCTCTCGCTGCCTTGGGAAAGTTGGCAGCATAATCAAAGACCCCTCCCACCCAGGTTATTCACTCTTCCAATTTCTTCCATCGGGCAGGAGATACAAAAGTCTGATGATACGCACTAACAGGTTCAAAAACAGTTTCTTCCCTGCTGTTACCAGACTCCTGGATAACCCTCTTATGGACTGAACTGATCTCTTCACACATCTTCTCTACTCTCTACACTCCATATGCTCACTCGTTGCCTGTGCCTATGTATTTATATTGTGTATTTATTTATTTCCTATGTTTTTTTTCACGTATGGAATGATCTGTCTGGACTGTACGCAGAACAATACTTTTCACTGTATCTCGGTGCATGTGACAATGAAACAAACCTAATCCAATTCTGCCATTCTCCCTCCTCTGTCTCCTCCATTGCCTCTTTTGTTCTCCCCTCCCCCTTACTTATTCATTGCTGGTCACGAACAGGTCTTGGAACAGGCTGGTGAATAGCCGCCATGCATTGTGGAAGCCTTCCTCTGAACCTCGGATGGCATATTTTATCTTCCCAAATTTGAGAAATTCTGCCAGATTGGACAGCCAATCTGCAGCCTTGGGTGGCGCTGCCATTCGCCAGCTGAGCAGGAGTCTTCGATGGGCGATCAGGGAGGCAAAGGCTCAGACATCTGCCCCTCTACCCATAAAGAGCTCTGGCTGTCTGATGCCCCAAAGACTGACACTGGTGGGCATGGCTCCACCCTCAGCCTTGGACATGGCATCAAAATAGATCGTCCAGTACCCGACAAGCCTGGGGCAAGACCACAACATGTGGGTGTGGTTGCCCGGCCCTCCCTGGCACTGTTCTTGTTTGTCCTGTACCTCTGCTCATTCGTGTTCTGGTTAGGTGCGCCCTGTGCACCACTTTTAGCTGCATTAGGCTCAGCCTTGCATATGAGGAGGTGGAGTTCGCCCTGTGCAATGTTTCGATCCGGAGTCTTCCCCTATCTCTATTTCTCTCATGTCTCGTCAAGGGGTGTGCGTACCTCCTTTAATATCCGACCGTATATGTCCACGCAGATGCCATTCCCTAGTTCACCCGCGGTCAAAAGTCTGTCCAATAGTGAATGTTCTGGTATCTAGGGGAACGTCAACGTCACTTTTCAAAGGAAGTTTCTGATTTGATTGTATCTTAGCTTGTTCCCATTTGGGAGTTGGAGCTTGTCTGTGAGTTTCCCCAGGGTCGCTTCTCTGCCCGGTCAGTGTCCCTTCATCCTGTCTCCACCTTCCAGGGTCCTTCTCTGCCCGGTCAGTGTCCCTTCGTCCTGTCTCCACCTTCCAGGGTCCTTCTCTGCCCGGTCAGTGTCCCTTCATCCTGTCTCCACCTTCCAGGGTCCTTCTCTGCCCGGTCAATGTCCCTTCGTCCTGTCTCCACCTTCCAGGGTCCTTCTCTGCCCGGTCAGTGTCCCTTCGTCCTGTCTCCACCTTCCAGGGTCCTTCTCTGCCCGGTCAGTGTCCCTTCGTCCTGTCTCCACCTTCCAGGGTCCTTCTCTGCCCGGTCAGTGTCCCTTCGTCCTGTCTCCACCTTCCAGGGTCCTTCTCTGCCCGGTCAGTGTCCCTTCGTCCTGTCTCCACCTTCCAGGGTCCTTCTCTGCCCGGTCAGTGTCCCTTCGTCCTGTCTCCACCTTCCAGGGTCCTTCTCTGCCCGGTCAGTGTCCCTTCGTCCTGTCTCCACCTTCCAGGGTCGCTTCTCTGCCCGGTCAGTGTCCCTTCGTCCTGTCTCCACCTTTTGAAGGAGGCGTCCACTGTTGCGGGGATGAATTTGTGGTTTTTGCAGATGGCGGCCATGATGATCAGACTGAAGTGGTGCCGCAGTTGGTTCCACGTCCTCAGTGTGGCCACTACCACTGTAATTTTTGAGTAGCTGGCTGGGGAGAGGAGCGTGGCTCTGGCCAGTGCTCTGAGGGACGACCCTGACAGAAACTCTCTTCCATCTTAATCCATTCCACCTTCAGTTCCTTGACCCATCCCGTACCCTTTGTGCAGTGGCAGCCCAGTGGTATAATTGGAGGTTCAGGAGGGCCAAGCCTCCCATGTTTCTCCTTCTTTGTAGCACATTTTACCTGATCCTCAGGTTCTTCCCTCCCCCCCCCCTCCACACACACTCACAAAAGACACGATTAATTTACCTATTTTGGTGAAGAAGGCCTTGGGGATGAAGATTGGGAGGGATCTGAACAGGAAAAGGAACTTGGGCAGCACCATGAAACCACAGAATTCCTACAGTGCAAAAGGAGCCCATTTGGCCCATCAAGTCTGCACTGACCCTCTGAAAGAGCACTCTACCCAGTCCCACTGCCCTGCTCTATCTCTGTAGCACCATAACACCACACCTTTGGACACAAAGGGGAAATTTTAACATGGCCAATCCACCTGACCCGCAGATCTTTGGATTGTAAGAAGAAACTGGTGCACCCGGAGGAAACAAGGGGAGAACATGCAACCCCCACCCGAGGCCAGAATTGAACCTGGGTCCCTGGGGCTGTGAGGCAGCTCCTCCACCAGACTTATTAGGTTCTATTTATGGATCCATATCCAGTTGTGGGCTATTTGGATTCCCAGCTGTCAGAATGTAGTCTAGGCCAGGTTGAACGGTAACTTCCCCAGCTCTGATTCCCCCCCTGTGGGTTCACGGGGAGGATTTCACTCTTGCTTAGATTCCTGAGAATCCTCCGAACATCCTTAGTACTTCCATTATTCCTCCTATACTGGTCAGGGGGTCATCCGCGTAGAGCGAGATTCTATACGTTTGAATGCCTCTCCAACCCTTCACTGATCTAAGAGCGATTACCAGTGGCTCGATTGCTGGAGCAAATAGTAGCAGGAATAGTGGGCATCCCTGATACCTGCCTCTGTGCAGCCGGATCATAGATCATAGAACATAGATCATAGAATTTACAGTGCAGAAGGAGGCCATTTGGCCCATCGAGTCTGCACCGGCTCCTGGAAAGAGCACCCTACCCAAGTTCAACACCTCCACCCTATCCCCATAACCCAGCAACCCCACCCAACACTAAGGGCAATTTTGGACACTAAGGGCAATTTATCATGTCCAATCCACCTAACCTGCACATCTTTGGACTGTGGGAGGAAACCGGAGCACCCGGAGGAAACCCACGCACACACGGGGAGGATGTGCAGACTCCGCACAGACAGTGACCCAAGCCGGAATCGAACCCGGGACCCTGGAGCTGTGAAGCCATTGTGCTATCCACAATGCTACCGTGCTGCCCTTTGGATGCATCCAAAGTTGGTGGTGTTTGTCCGCACGCTCGCCATGGGAGTGTTTGCAGTAGTTTCACCAACGAGGTGGACCCTGGCCCGAATCCAAACCATTCCAGTACCTGTGTGAGATACCTCCATTCAACCCTGTTGAAGGCCTTCTCCGCATCTCGGGAGATGATCACTTCTGGTGTTTCCTCCCTGGGTGAGGTCATAATCACATTACTACCTCTGTCACAAAACTCTCCAGTCACCTTGCCAGGGCCTTCACCAGGACTTCGGCATCAGTATTCCTGCGACTGCTCAGCACATCCCCGCCACCGGAAGTTTTGTTTCGCTTATTGAAGAAATCTGGTTTGGAACACTTGACCCCCAGCTTCTCATCGAACTTTCTTCACCCAGTGAAAAGACTAAAGTTACAGAAACTCCCCATTCATATAAATCTGCTTAGCCGTACTCTCCTCCTGGCATCCCAGTCTGCAATAAAACCGTTATCCTGGCCATTTCCTCTTCATACAGCCTCATCCCCGCTTCTGGAAGTCCAATGACTGCAAACGTGGATGGATATGGTGGGCAAACCCTTTAACCATCCACCACTAGATCTGACTCGACCACAGAATACATGATCAGGTTCTGCTCTTGCCTGCTAAAACTGCTCACTCATTACAAAGATAATCTCAGCTTCTTCTCACTACAGCAGATTATCTTCTTAAACACCCTCTCCCCTGTCCCCTCCACCTTCACGTCCACCTGACAATGTCCCTCATGGCAGACTGGTACAAAAGGTGAAATCACACCGGATCAGGGGTGAGCTGGCAAGATGGATACAGTACTGGCTAGGTCATAGAAGGCAGACAGTAGCAATGGAAGGGTGCTTTTCTGATTGGAGGGCTGTGACAAGTGGTGTTCCGCAGGTATCAGTGCTGGGACCTTTGCTGTTCATAGTATACATAAATGATTTGGAGGAAAATGTAACTGGTCTGATTAGTAAGTTTGCGGACAACACAATGGTTGGCGGAATTGCGGATAGCGATGAGGAATGTCAGAGGATACAGCAGTATTCAGATTGTTTGGAGACTTGGGTGGAGAGATGGCAGATGGAGTTTAATCCAGACAAATGTGAGGTAATGCATTTTAACATAGAACAGTACAGCACAGAACAGGCCCTTCGGCCCTCGATGTTGTGCCGAGCATTGTCCGAAACCAAGATCAAGCTATCCCACTCCCTGTCATTCTGGTGTGCTCCATGTGCCTATCCAATAATCTCTTGAAAGTTCCTAAAGTGTCCGACTCCACTATCACAGCTGGCAGTCCATTCCACACCCTAACCACTCTCTGAGTAAAGAACCTACCTCGGATATCCCTCCTATATCTCCCACCCTGAAGCATATAGTTATGTCCCCTACATCAACCTGAGAAATAGTATCTGAACATCCACTCTATCTATCCCCCTCATCATCTTATAAACATGATGTGGAGATGCCGGCGTTGGACTGGGGTGAGCACAGTAAGAAGTCACACAACACCAGGTTAAAGTCCAACATGTTTGTTTCAAACACTAGCTTTCGGAGCACTGTTCCTTCCTCAGGTACATTCACCTGAGGAAGGAACAGTGCTCCAAAGGCTAGTGTTTGAAACAAACATGTTAGACTTTAACCTGGTGTTGTAAGACTTCTTACTGTGCTCATCTTATAAACCTCTATTAAGTCGCCTCTCATCCTCCTCCACTCCAAAGAGAAAAGCCCTAGCTCCCTCAACCTTTCCTCATAAAACCTATCCTGCAAACCAGGCAGAATCCTGGTAAATTTCCTTTGCCCCCTTTCCAATGCTTCCACATCCTTCCTATAATGAGATGAACAGAACTGCATACAATACTCCAAATGTGGTCTCACCAGGGTCATGTATAGTTGCCGCATAACCCCGCAGCTCTTAAACTGAAGCCCCCTGTTAATAAACACTAACACACTATAAGCCTTCTTCACGGCTCTATCCACTTGAGTGGCAACCTTCAGAGATCTGTGGACATGAACCCCAAGATCTCTCTGTTCCTCCACATTCCTCAGAACCCTGCCGTTGATCCTGTAATCTGCATTCAAATTTTTCCGACCAAAATGAATCACCTCGCACTTATCAGGGTTAAACTCCATCTGCCATTTTTCAGCCCAGCTCTGCATCCTGTCAATGTCTCTTTGCAGCCTACAACAGCCCTTCACCTCATTCACTACTCCACCAATCTTGGTGTCATCAGCAAATTTACTGACCCACCCTTCAGTCCCCTCCTCCAAGTCATTAATAAAAATCACAAATAGCAGAGGACCCAGCACTGATCCCTGTGGTACACCGCAGGTAACTGGTCTCCAGTCTGAAAATTTTCCATCCACCACCACCCTCTGTCTTGTTTGTGATAGCCAGTTGCTTATCCAATTGGCCAAATGTCCCTCTAATCCACACCTCCTTACTTTCTTCATGAGCCGACCATGGGGAACCTTACCAAACGCCTTACTAAAATCCATGTATACGACATCAACTGCTCTACCTTCATCTACACACTTAGTTACCTCCTCAAAGAATTCAATCAAATTTGTGAGCCAAGACTTACCCTTCACGAATCCGTGCTGACTATCCCGGATTAAGCTGCATCTTTCCAAATGGTCATAAATCCTATCCTTCAGGACCTTTTCCATTAACTTACCGACCACCGAAGTAAGACTAACCAGGGTCATTCCTTTTCCCTTTCTTGAACAGAGGAACAACATTCGCACTCTCCAATCCTCTGGCACTATGCTTGTGATGATGTGGAGATGCCGGCGTTGGACTGGGGTGAGCACAGTAAGAAGTCTTACAACACCAGGTTAAAGTCCAACAGGTTTGTTTCAAACACGAGCTTTCGGAGCACGGCTCCTTCTTCAGGTGAATGGAAAGGCTTGTTCCAGAAATGTTTATATAGACACAGTCAGAGATGCCCCGGAATGCGAGCACCTGCAGGCAATCAAATCATCAAAGATGCAGAGAGAGAGGTAACTCCAGGTTAAAGAGGTGTGAATTGTCCCAAGCCAGTTCAGTCGGCCACGATGCTCCACTTCTCCAGCTTTCACCCAAAACACATTAAAGAAGCCATCCCCTATGGACAAGCCCTCCGTATACACAGGATCTGCTCAGACAAGGAGGAGCGCAACAGACACCTACAGATGCTGAAAGATGCCCTCGTACGAACGGGATATGGCGCTCGACTCATTGATCGACAGTTCCACCGCGCCACAGCAAAAAACCGCACCGACCTCCTCAGAAGACAAACACGGGACACCACTGACAGAGTACCCTTCGTCGTCCAGTACTTTCCTGGGGCGGAGAAACTACGACATCTTCTTCGCAGCCTCCAACACATCATCAGCGAGGATGGACATCTTGCCAAGGTCATCCCCACACCCCCACTACTGGCCTTCAAACAACCGCGCAACCTCAAACAAACCATTGTTTGCAGCAAATTACCCAGCCTTCAGAACAGCAACCACAACACCACAAAACCCTGCCAGGGTAATCTCTGCAAGACATGCCAGATCATCGACATGGACACCACCATTACACGTGGAAACACCACCCACCAGATACGCGGCGCATACTCGTGCGACTCGACCAATGTAGTCTACCTCATACGCTGCAGGAAAGGATGTCCCGAAGCGTGGTACATTGGCGAGACCATGCAGACACTGCGGCAACGAATAAACGGGCATCGTGCGACTATCAACAGGCAGGACTGTTCCCTTCCAGTTGGGGAACACTTCAGCAGTCAAGGACATTCAGCCTCTGATCTCCGGGTCAGCATTCTACAAGGAGGCCTTCAGGAGACGCGACAACGCAAAATTGCTGAGCAAAAACTTATAGCTAAGTTCCGCACGCATGAATGCGGACTCAACCGGGATCTGGGATTCATGTCGCATTACATTCGGCCCCCACCAACAAGCCTGGACTTGCAGAGGCCTACCGACTGAACTGGCTTGGGACAATTCACACCTCTTTAACCTGGAGTTACCTCTCTCTCTGCATCTTTGATGATTTGATTGCCTGCAGGTGCTCGCATTCCGGGGCATCTCTGACTGTGTCTATATAAACATTTCTGGAACAAGCCTTTCCATTCACCTGAAGAAGGAGCCGTGCTCCGAAAGCTCGTGTTTGAAACAAACCTGTTGGACTTTAACCTGGTGTTGTAAGACTTCTTACTATGCTTGTGGACAGTGATTAGCCGATTAGCCATCCTCGGCTATGTGGTTCAGAAAGGGGTTCCAGGGCCCAACCCCAATCGCATGCGCCCCCTCATGGAACTCCCCCTCCCCCACTGCCCGAAGGCCCTCAAATGATGCCTGGGGTTCTTCTCGTACTACGCCCAGTGGGTCCCTAAATATGCGTACAAGGCCCGTCCACTCATTCACTCCACCGTTTTCCCACTGATGGCCGAGATTCACCAGGCCTTCAACCGTATCAAGGCCGACATCGCCAAGGCCGAGATGCACGCGGTCGACGAGACGCTACCCTTCCAAGTCGAGAGCGATGCATCAGATGTCGCTCTGACCGCCACCCTCAACCAGGCAGGTCCGTGGCATTCTTTTCCCGCACCCTCCATGCCTCCGAAATTTGGCACTCCTCTGTTGAAAAAGAGGCCCAAGTCATACATGAAGCTGTGCGGCATTACATAGAACATAGAACATAGAACACTACAGCGCAGTACGGAGGCATTGGAGGCATTACCTGGCCGGCAGGAGATTCACTCTCCTCACTGACCAACGGTCGGTTGCCTTCATGTTTAACAACACACAGTGGTGTAAGATCGAGCTCTCCACCTACAATTATGAGATTTTGTATCACCCTGGTAAGCTCAACGAGCCCCCCGATACCCTATCCCGAGGTACATGTGCCAGCGCACAAGTAGGCCAACTCCACACCTTGCACGACGATCTCTATCACCTAGGGGTCACCCGCTTTTATCACTTCATAAAGGCCCGCAATCTGCCCTACTCCATCGAGGAAGTCAGGGCTATCACCAGAGACTGGACTCTGTTTTAACAGGGGTGAATGCGGTAGTCACCACTGTTGTATTGTGTATACTGCCTATGAGGGTATTGTGTATACTGCCTATGAGGGTATTGCTCGGCACAACATCGAGGGCCGAAGGGCCTGTTCTGTGCTGTACTGTTCTATGTCTATCTATGATAAGGCCCCTGTACTACAGGTACGGGGGTAGATCCCTGCCTGCTGGCTCCGCCCAGTAGGCGGAGTATAAATGTGTGGGCTCACCGAGTTGCAGCCATTTCGGCAGCAGCTGCAGGAGGCTACACATCTCTGCGTAATAAAGCCTTGATTACACTCTACTCTCGTCTCGTCGTAATTGATAGTGCATCACTTCTATAAACCAATTGATAGGAACAACCATCAGAAGTGATTTATTTGCTTGAAACACCCATGTGAAGTTTGTTGTCAGTGTGTGGTTTGGTTGATTTATTAAGATCTTATGCAGCATTTCCACAATAACCTTTGATGTAGCACTTTATCAAATGCAGAAAGTAAAAGCTCATAGTGCAGGGGTAACATATTGGCACGGATAGAAGGTTGGCTCACTAACATAGACAGAGTTGGCTTAATGGGTCTTTTTCTGATTGGCAGGATATGATGAGTGGTGTGTCACAGGGACCAGTAAGAGACCTTAACCTCTTACAATTTATTAAAATAACTTGGATGAAGAGATCAATAGTATGATTGTGAAATTTGCTGATGACACAAAGATAGGTAGGAAAGTAAATTGTGAAGAGGACATAAGGAGGCTACAAAGGGTTAAATGCATGGCCAAAAATCTGGCAAATGGAATATATTGTGGGAAAAATGTGAATTTGTCCACTTTGGCAGGAAGAATAAAAAAGAAGCTTATTATCTAAAGGAGAGGCATTGCAGAGCTGAGACTCAGAGGGTTCTGGGTGTCCTAGTGTATGATCACAAAAGGATAGTATATAGGTGCAGCATGTAATTAGGAAAGCTAATAGAATGTTGTACATTCTAAAAGCATCCAGATTATACTTCAGTTGTCCGGGGCATTGGCGAGACCACATCTGGAATACTGTGTACAATATTAATCTCTTTATGAATGAAATGAAATGAAAATCGATTATTGTCACGAGTAGGCTTCAATGAAGTTACTGTGAAAAGCCCCTAGTCGCCACATTCCGGCGCCTGTCCTTATTTAAGGAAGGATGTAAATGCATCGGAAGCAGTTCAGAGAAGGTTTACCAGATTAATACCTGGAATGTCTGATGAGGGAAGGTTGGCGAGAGTTTAGAAGAGTTGATTGAGACCTTTAAGATCCTGAGGAGTATTGGCAGGATGGATGTGAAGAGGATGTTTCCTCTTGTCAGAGAATCTAGAACTAGGGGTCACTGGTTAAAACGGGTTGCTCATTTAAGATTGAGATGAGGAGAATTCTTTTACCCAGAGGGTCGAGAATCTCTGGAACTCTCTTCCTCAAAAGGCAGTGGGAGCAGAATCTTTGAATATTTTTTAAGACAGAGTGAGATAGATTCTTGGTAAACAAGGGGGTAAAAGATTATCGGAAATTGGGAGGAATGTGGAGTTGAGGTTCCAGTTAGATCAACCATGATCTTATTGAATGGCAGAACAGGTTTGAGGGGCTGAGTGGCCGACTCCTGCTCCTAATTTGAATGTTTGTGTCCCAGTTATTTAATGATTGATGTTCAAGCCTGTAGGAAAGCTCCATATAGATTTGTGGATGGATTTGTTTATTGTCACATGTACTGAGGTACAGTGGCAAGTATTTTTCTGCGAGCAGCTCAAACAGATCATTTAGTACATGAAAAAAAAATAAGATAAAAAGAAAATACATAATAGGACAACACAATGTACACAATGTAAATACACAGGCACCGGCATTGGGTGAAGCATACTGTAGTGTTAATCAGGTCAGTCCATAAGAGGGTTGTTTAGGAGCCTGGTAACAACGGGGAAGAAGCTGTTTTTGAATCTGTTTGTGCGTGTTCTCAGACTTTTTGAGGCGTTTCTCATCATCCCTGGCCTGCTGCTGTAGTGGTTACCTTTCCCAATAGGGATGCTGAGGTAACAGGACAGGCAGGTGGTCAGGCAGGTAGTGCTGAGGAAGTGGGGAGGCTGCAGAAGGATCTAGACAGTTTGGGAGAGTGGTGCAGGAAATGGCTGATGCAATTCAACGTGAGAAAATGTGAGGTCTTGCACTTTGGAAAAACGAATCCAAGGATAGACTACTTTCTAAACGGTGAGAAAATTCATAATGCCAAAGTACAAAGGGATCTGGGAGTGCTAGTCGAGGATTCCCTAAAGGTAAACATGCAGGTTGAATCCGTGATTAAGAAAGCGAATGCAATGTTGTCATTTATCTCAAGAAGGTTGGAATATAAAAGCAGCGATGTGCTACTGAGCCTTTATAAGGCTCTGGTTAGGCCCCATTTGGAGTACTGTGTCCAGTTTTGGGCCCCACATCTCAGGAAGGACATACTGGCACTGGAGCGTGTCAAGCGGAGATTCACACGGATGATCCCTGGAATGGCGGGTCTAACATATGAGGAACGGCTGAGGATCCTGGGATTGTATTCATTGGAGTTTAGAAGGTTAAGGGGAGATCTAATAGAAACTTACAAGATAATACATGGCTTAGAAAGGGTGGACGCAAAGAAACTGTTTCCGTTAGGCGAGGAGACGAGGACCCGTGGGCACAGCCTTAGAATTAGAGGGGGTAAATTCAGAACAGAAATGCGGAGACATTTCTTCAGCCAGAGAGTGGTGGGCCTGTGGAATTCATTACCTCGGAGTGCAGTGGAGGCCGGGACGCTAAATGGCTTCAAGGCAGAGATAGATAAATTCTTGATGTCGCGAGGAATTAAGGGCTACGGGGAGAATGGTGGAGTTGAAATGCCCATCAGCCATGATTGAATGGCGGAGTGGACTCAATGGGCCGAATGGCCTTACTTCCACTCCTATGTCTTATGGTCTTATGGACTGTCCACCCTGTGTTTGGGCCTGTGGTGTTGAGGCCTCTTGAATAGGACAATGACGGCAGAGGCTGCTAAGGAGGAGGCTGCCTTCCAGAAGATCACAATGTTGTTCTCACTGCTGGGAAGTGTGGGCTTGAAACCCTCACTTGAATCTGACATCAGGGTCACAGGGCCCACATAAAAAATCCAACCCTTAGTGTTCAAAATCGAGGCAGCTAAAATAAACCTGTATGGAAAAACTGGAACAGCCTCAACTGGAAGATTGCATCCAGTTCCGAGCTCCAGACGTTGATGTGAAGGTATAGAGAGACTGCAGAAATGATTCACAAGACCGTTTCAAGGGATGAGGAACTTCAGTAATGTGGATATATTGGAGAACAGGGGAATGGTGTTCAAAATCATGAGGAGTCTGGACAGAGTAGATAGGGAGAAACCTTCCTATTGGTGGAAGGATCGAGAACCAGAGGAAACAGATTTAAGGTCATTGACAAAAGAAGCGACGGGGAAATGAGGAGAACATTCATACAGCAAGCGATTGGGATCAGGAATATGCTTCCTGAGAGTTGGTGGAGGCAAGTTCAATCGATGCATTCTAAAGGGAATTGGATAAGCTTCTGAAGCGAAAACAATTGCAGGGCAGCGGGAAAAGGGCCGGAATGTGGGACTAGCTGAGTTGTTCTTGCAGAGAGTTAGCACAGACATGATGTGTCAAATGGCCTCCTTGGTGCTGTAACCATTCTGTGGTTCTATGGTAAGATTAAGCGTCAGTGTGGTTCACTGGGCAAGAAGATCAGTGAAAGAACAGAATGGAGCAGAGAGGGTTCCTTTAGATATCTGTGGTTCTCTGGGTGCTGCAGGTTGGCCTGGTTCAAGCTGAGTCCACAAAAGATCAGCCATTATCTCATTGAATGGCGGAGCAGGCTTGAGGGGCTAGATGGCCTACTCCTGCCCCTAGTTCTTATGTTCTTATGTAAGCTGAGTTTTATTAATGACTGTGTCTAGTGAGAGGAACAGACCTCCAACAATGTAAGCAGAGTGAGAGACAGGCTGTGTGTGTTCATCCAAACAGTTTTAATCATATGTTGTTCCAGCCACACTCTGCACAGTAGACAAAGCCTGGACCATGGGCCCTACTATGAGCATTCACTGGGTGTACATCACCTCCATTGGTCTGGTCATAAAATTCACATTTGGTCGTAACACCCATGGGACTGAGCTCCTTGTGATTATTCTCACTTGTTCTCTGAACAAATTGCTGCAGGTACAAATCGTACACAAGAAAGAAGATTATAGCACTGTGCAGTCCAAGTGCGGATCCAAAGACAAGATCAGACATGTTCCAGGAGGTGGCAATGTAAGTATAAGCAATAGAACTGATGCTTTGTCAGTAAAATTGGTCTGAGAATCCCAGCATCTGTGATTCCCCCCCGCCCCCACCACCCCTCCCACCCCCACCCCCGCACCCCCCCGCCCACCCCCCCCGCCCCAACCACCCACACCCCACCCCCGACCCCACCGCTCACCCACCCCCCCACCCCACCACCCACACCCCACCCCCCACAACCCCCACCACCCCCGCCCCCCCATTCCCCACCACCCCCCACCCCTCCCGCCCCCACCCCCGTGTCCCAGTGTGAGATTTCCCCGTGTCCCAGTGTGAGATTTTTCCCGTGTCCCAGTGTGAGATTTTTCCCGTGTCCCAGTGTGAGATTTCCCCGTGTCCGTGTGAGCTTTCCCCGTGACCCAGTGTGAAATTCCATCCCCCCCGTGTCCCAGTGTGAGATTCCATCCCCCCCCCGTCTCCCAGTGTGAGATTCCATCCCCCCTGTGTCCCAGTGTGAGATTTCCCCGTGTCCGTGTGAGCTTTCCCCGTGACCCAGTGTGAAATTCCACCCCCCCCGTGTCCCAGTGTGAGATTCCACCCCCCCCCCGTCTCCCAGTGTGAGATTCCATCCCCCCTGTGTCCCAGTGTGAGATTTCCCCCCTCGTGTCCCAGTGTGAGCCTTCCCCCGTGACCCAGTGTGAGATTCCATCCCCCCCGTGTCCCAGTGTGAGATTCCACCCCCTCCGTGTCCCAGTGTGAGATCCCCTCCGTGTCCCAGTGTGAGATTTCCACCGTGTCCCAGTGTGAGATTGTACCCCCGTGTCCCAGTGCGATATTTCCCCCATTCCCAGTGTGAGATATCCCCTGGGTCCCAGTGTGAGATTTGCCCCATCTCCCAATGTGAAATTCCCCCCCCCCCCCCCCCCCCCCCCCACTACGTTCCAGTGTGGGATTTCACCCAGTCTCTCAGTGTGAGATTCCGCCACCTCTCCGTGTCCCAGTGTGAAATACCCTCCCCCCATGTCCCAGTGTGAGATTCCCCCCTCCCCTATGCCCCAGTGTGAGATTGCCCCCATGTCCCACTGTGAGATCTCCCCTGTGTCCCAGTGTGAGACTCTACCCCCGGGATCCAGTGTGGGATTTCACCCTGTCTCTCAGTGTGATATTCCGCCCCCTCTCCGTGTCCCAGCGTGATATACCCCCCCCCCATGTCCCAGTGTGCGATTCCCCCCATGCCCCAGTGTGAGATTTATCCCCGTGTCCCAGTGTGAGATACAACCCCGTGTCCCAGTGTGAGATTTATCCCCGTGTCCCAGTGTGAGATTTATCCCCGTGTCCCAGTGTGAGATTTATCCCCGTGTCCCAGTGTGAGATACAGCCCCGTGTCCCAGTGTGAGATTTATCCCCGTGTCCCAGTGTGAGATTTATCCCCATGTCCCAGTGTGAGATTTATCCCCGTGTCCCAGTGTGAGATTTTGCCCTGTCTCTCAGTGTGAGTTTCTCCCCTCCCCCATGTCATAGTGTGGGATTTCCCCTGTGTCCCAGTGTGGGATTTCCCCTGTGTCCCAGTGTGGGATTTCTCCTGTGTCCCAGTGTGGGATTTCCCCTGTGTCCCAGTGTGGGATTTCCCCTGTGTCCCAGTGTGGGATTTCCCCTGTGTCCCAGTGTGGGATTTCTCCTGTGTCCCAGTGTGGGATTTCCCCTGTGTCCCAGTGTGGGATTTCCCCTGTGTCCCAGTGTGGGATTTCCTCCGTGTCCCAGTGTGAGGTAACCCCTGTGCCCCAGTGTAAGATTTCCCCCGTGTCCCAGTGTGAGATTTCCCCCGTGTCCCAGTGTGAGATTTGCCCTGTGTCCCAGTCTGAGATTCCACCCCCTCCATGCCCCAGTGTGAGATTTCCCCCTGTGTCCCAGTGTGAGATTTCCCCCTGTGTCCCAGTGTGAGATTTCCCCCTGTGTTCCAGTGTGGGATTTCTCCTGTGTCCCAGTGTGAGATTCCCCCCGTGTCCCAGTATGGGATTCCCCCGTGCCCCAGTGTGAGATTTCCCCCATGTCCCAGTGTGAGACTGCCCCATGCCCCCTCCACCGTGATCCAGTGTGAGATTCCGTCCCTCTCCGTGTCCCAGCGTGAAATACCCCCCCCCCCCCCCCCCCCCCCCCATGTCCCAGTGTGAGATCTCCTCCGTGTCCCAGTGTGAGATTACACCCCCGGGATCCAGTGTGAGATTTTGCCCTGTCTCTCAGTGTGAGATTCTCCCCTCCCCCATGTTCCAGTGTGAGATTTCCCCTGTGTCCCAGTGAGAGTTTCCCCCCCTCCCCCACACCGTGTTCCAGTGTGGGATTTCCACAGCATTGATAGAATTGTTGCCGTGAAACGGAAAGACCTCTTCTGACTGTCAGCTGTTCACTTATCCTTCAATCAATTCAGGTACAAATTTTGAACAAGAAGGTCGACCTGAGTCACGTGGCCTCAAAGTGTGGTTCGAAAGACAATATTCATCACAGGCCAGGTAAATCTCCGAGAAAAAACAGTCACATCAGTAAGTGATGCACAAGCAGTGAGAGAGAGAGAGAGACCCTTCTCTCTGAGATACAGTCCAATAAGTAGTCTTGCCCTGCTACAGGGGGAGGGGTGGTGGTTTGGTGAGTATTTCAGCTTTGGGTTGGGGTTGGTGAATGGTGAGTATTTCAGCTTTGGGGTGGGGTTAGTTATTTAGTGAGTATTTTGACTACTGTGAGGCAGCAGTGAAGAAAAAAGACAACTGTTACCTCACAGGAAAATGATAAGTGGATTGGCCGTTAAGTAATCAGTGTAAAGGGCAGAGTGTGAAAAATGAGCGCCTGGAATAAGGGAAGGTTCGGGCCTATATGGTGTTGTAATACAAAATAGAATAAAGTTAATGTAAAGGAAGTAAAGTTAAAACATGGCAGGGCGTGTCCTACAATATGTGTGAAGTCATGGACCACTACCAGCTGCAGAAAAGTGAGCTTGGGATTTCAGACCTCGATCAGCGCTGGAGTCACTGTTGCACATCCGTGAAGCTGAGAGTTATGTGGACAGCACGTTCAGAGGGGTGGTCACTCTGCACCTTAAGGGACTGGAAGCAGCGAAGGAATGGGTGCCTACTATCCAAGAGAACTAGGCAGGTAGTGCAGTATTCTAATCATAGTGGAGTTGCAGATAGCAAGGAGGACTGTCAGAGAATACAACAAAATATAGATAGATTGGAGAGTTGGGCAGGGAAATGGCAGATGGAGTTCAATCCAGGCAAATGCGAGGTGATGCATTTTGGAAGATCAAATTCAAGAGCGGGCTATATGGTCAATGGAAGGGTCCTGGGGAAAATTGATGTGCCGAGAGATCTGGGTGTTCAGGTCCATTGTACCCTGAAGGTGGCAACGCAGGTTGATAGAGTGGTCAAGAAGGCATACAGCATGCTTGCCTTCATCGGACGGGGTATTGAGTACAAGAGTTGGCAGGTCATGTTACAGTTGTATAGGACTTTGGTTCGGCCACATTTGGAATACTGCGTGCAGTTCTGGTCGCCACATTACCAGAAGGATGTGGATGCCTTGGAGAGGGTGCAGAGGAGGTTCACCAGGATGTTGCCTGGTATGGAGGGTGCTAGCTATGAAGAAAGGTTGAGTAGATTAGAATTGTTTTCGTTGGAAAGACGGAGGTTGAGGAGGGACCTGATTGAGGTCTACAAAATTATGAGAGGTATGGACAGGGTGGATAGCAACAAGCTTTTCCCAAGAGTGGGGGTGTCAGTTACAAGGGGTCATGATTTCAAAGTGAGAGGGGGAAAGTTTAAGGGAGATGTGCGTGGAAAGTTTTTTACGCAGAGGGTGGTGGGTGCCTGGAACGCTTTACCAGCGGAGGTGGTAGAGGCGGGCACGATAGCATCATTTAAGAAGCAGCTAGTATATGAATGGGCGGGAACAGAGGGAAGTAGACCTTGAAAAATAGGAGACAGGTTTAGATAAAGGATCTGGATCGGCGCAGGCTGGGAGGGCCGAAGGGCCTGTTCCTGTGCTGTAATTTTCTTTGTTCTTTATAATAATAATATTTTTGAGTGTCACAAGTAGGTTTACATTAACACTGCAATGAAGTTACTGTGAAAATCCCATCGTCGTCACACTGTGTTCGGGTACACTGAGGGAGAATTCAGAATGTCCAATTCACCTAACAGGCACGTCTTTCAGGTATCCCATTCAGAAATCGGTTTTCCGTTTTGGAAGCTGGTCAGGATGCTGGTTCCGGAGAGGGGTGCAGTCAGAGCTAGGTTTGTGGTACAATAAGTGGCTGGACTGTACAGGAGGGGT
The DNA here is from genome assembly GCF_902713615.1 of Scyliorhinus canicula. Lineage (NCBI taxonomy): Eukaryota > Metazoa > Chordata > Chondrichthyes > Carcharhiniformes > Scyliorhinidae > Scyliorhinus > Scyliorhinus canicula. The sequence continues at coordinate 54,346,116 of NC_052164.1, forward strand.
GAAAGTAGAAGGGAAGAATAATAATGATTGGGAATTCGTACGAGGAACAGACAGATGTTTCTGTGGCTGTAGACGTGACTCCAGGATGATATGTTGCCTCCCCGGTGCCAGAGTGATGGATATCACAGAGCGACTGCAGAATGTTCTTCTGGGCAAGGGTGAACAGCCAGAGGTCGTGATCCACCTTCGTACAAATGACTTAGGGAGGAAGGGAGATGGGACCCTGCAATCAGAATTTAGAGAGGCAAGCAGCATGTGAAATATAGTAATAGCCGGATTACTCACAGTGCCACATGCAAGTGAGTACAAAAATAAGAGAATAAGGTAGATAAATGCGTTTCTGGAAAGATGGTGCAGGAGGGAGGGCTTTAGATTCCTGTGTTATGGGCCAGGGTTTAGAGAACCCCAAAGTGTATCATGGAGTTCACCTGACCCACAACTTTTAATAGATTGTGGGATGGGGAGCAAACGGCCCACTCTACAGGTGCGGTACAGCAGAAATGGAAAAGTATTTTTTAAAGCAAAACAATGTTTATTCTATGAACTCAAGTTAACCTTTTTAAAACATACAGTGAGCATCTTAGCAACCATTAATTCAAATACAACCCCAAAGAATACAACATTAAGTAATGCGTACTCTGTCCTTTTAACATCCAGAAGACTTACAAAAAACATAACCTTTAACAGAAGCATATTAGGTTTACATTCACTACTGAGAACATTTATAATTCTGAATTCACCAAATGATCAAGAGATAGTCTTTTCATGGCAGAGAGATCAACAGTACACCTGCTCTGTCTGACTTCAGCCCCAACACTGAAAACGAAACTAAAACACACCCTACAGCAAACAGCCTAAAACAAAAGTAAAAATCTGACAGACAGCCCAGCTCCACCCACTCTCTGAAATCACTGCAGTAGTAAACACCCATTTCTTAAAGGTACTCTCACTACAGATATTTATATACAAACCCATTTATAAACACTCATTTCTTAAAGGTACTCTCACATGACACCTCCCCCAAAGAAAAAAAATAAACCATCAACTTCAAGATGGTTTCATTTTTCACCTTTTCACTATCCTTTAAGAAATGCACACAGTAAATATACTTTTTTGTTTAAAAAAAAAACACGCACAGAGGTACAATAATATAGTCCATGTTTGTTCTTCTTCCTCCAACTGAAATTCTTCCTGATTGACAGTCTCTTTGAACAAGAAGGTCTCTGCATCATCCATCCATTTCTCTACGCCTCGGAATTTCTCTTTAAAGTCAGATACTTTCGTTCAATCTGAACCAAGAGTCCCTTGTAATTCTCCAACACGCGCATTGGTTATCACAGCTTTCAGGCCGTCAAATGTCTGTTGAAAGTCCACTGTCCACTGAAATGTTCGACGTTTCTTCAGCAAGTCCATCAGTGGGCTGAAAATTACCAGATGGTTGATGTATTCCGCACAATTGGGTAATCCTGAAACGACTTTCTCAGTTAACCGTTAAAATCTGGCTGGTGCGGTTTTCATGCCAAATGGCATAACTTTGAATTGGTATATACCATCTGGAGTCAGAAAAGCTGAAATCTTCTTCGCCCTTTCGGATAAAGGCACCTCCGGTAACATAAGAACATAAGAACTAGGAGCAGGTGTAGGCCATCTGGCCCCTCGAGCCTGCTCCGCCATTCAATGAGATCATGGCTGATCTTTTGTGGACTCAGCTCCACTTTCCGGCCCGAACACCATAACCCTTATTCCCTTTATTCTTCAAGAAACTATCTATCTTTACCTTAAAAACATTTAATGAAGGAGCCTCAACTGCTTCACTGGGCAAGGAATTCCATAGATTCACAACCCTTTGGGTGAAGAAGTTCCTCATAAACTCAGTCCTAAATCTACATCCCCTTATTTTGAGGCTATGTTCCCTAGTTCTGCTTTCACCCCCCAGTGGAAACAACCTCCCTATCTATCTATCCTATCTATTCCCTTCATAATTTTAAATGTTTCTATAAGACCCCCCTCATCCTTCTAAATTCCAACGAGTACAGTCCCAGTCTACTCAACCTCCCCTCATAATCCAACCACTTCAGCTCTGGGATTAACCTAGTGAATCTCGTCTGCACACCCTCCAGTGCCAGTATGTCCTTTCTCAAGTAAAGAGACCAAAACTGAACACAATACTTCAGGTGTGGCCTCACTAACACCTTATACAATTGCAACATAACCTTCCTAGTCTTAAACTCCATCCCTCTAGCAATGAAGGACAAAATTCCATTTGCCTTCTTAATCACCTGTTGCACCTGTAAACCAACTTTCTGCGACTCATGCATTAGCACACCCAGGTCTCTCTGCACAGCGGCATGCTTTAATATTTTATCGTTTAAATAATAATCCCGTTTGCTGTTATTCCTACCAAAATGGATAACCTCACATTTGTCAACATTGTATTCCATCTGCCAGACCCTAGCCCATTCACTTAACCTATCCAAATCCCTCTGCAGACTTCCAGTATCAAAGAACAAAGAAAATTACAGCACAGGAACAGGCCCTTCGGCCCTCCCAGCCTGCGCCGATCCAGATCCTTTATCTAAACCTGTCTCCTATTTTCCAAGGTCTACTTCCCTCTGTTCCCACCTGTTCATATACCTGTCTAGCTGCCTCTTAAATGATGCTATCGTGCCCGCCTCTACCACCTCCGCTGGTAAAGCGTTCCAGGCACCCACCACCCTCTGCGTAAAAAACTTTCCACGCACACCTCCCTTAAACGTTCCCCCTCTCACCTTGAAATCGTGACCCCTTGTAACTGACCCCTTGCATCCTCTGCACTTTTCGCTTTACCACTCATCTTAGTGTCATCTGCAAACTTGGACACATTGCCCTTGGTCCCCAACTCCAAATCATCTATGTAAATTGTGAACAATTGTGGGCCCAACACTGATCCCTGAGGGACACCACTAGCTACTGTCAGGGGGGTGGGAAAGCGAGCTGTAGTCCAGAAGCCAGTGTTGAGAGTAGTGAGGTACTGAGGAGGGTAGAAAGGTCGCAGGAGTGTACCGGCAGACAGGAAGGTGGGTTGAACTGTGTCCACTTCAATGCAAGGAGCATCCAGAATAAGGTCGGTGAACTTGAGTGTGGATTGGTACCTGGAACTACGATGTTGTGGGCATTACGGAGACATGTTTAGAACAGGGACAGGAATGGTTGTTGGAAGTTCCGGGGTATAGATGTTTCAGTAAGAGTAGGGAAGGTGGTAAAAGGGGTGGAGGAGTAGCATTGTTAATCAAGAATAGTTTAACGGCTGCAGAAAGGCAGTTCGAGGTGGATCTGTCTTCTGAGGTAATATGGGCCGAAGTTAGAAATAGGAAAGGAGCGGTCACATTGTTAGGAGTTTTCTATAGGCCCCCAAATAGTAATAGAGATGCGGAGGAAGAAATTGCAAAACGGATTATGGATAGGTGTGGATGTCTCAGGGTAGTTGTCATGGGTGACTTTAACTTTCCAAATATTGATTAGAACCTATATAGGTTGAACAGTCCAGATGGGGCAGTTTTTGTACAGTGTGTGCAGGACGGTTTCCTGACACAATATGTGGATAGGCCGACAAGAGATGGGGCCACATTGGACTTGGTACTGGGTAATGAACCGGGCCTAGTGTTAGATTTGTTTGTGGGAGAGCACTTTGGAGATAGTGACCACAATTTGGTGTCTTTCACTATTGCAATGGAGAGGTATAGGGCCATATGGCAGGGCAAGGTTTATAATTGGAGGAGGGGTAATTATGATGCGATTAGACAAGAATTAGGGAGCATAAGATGGGAACAGAAACTGTCAGGGAAAGGCACAAATGAAAAATGGAGCTTGTTCAAGGAACAAATACTGCGTGTCCTTGATAAGTATGTCCCGATCAGGCAGGGAGGAAACAGTCGTGTGAGGGAACCATGGTTCACAAAAGAGGTTGAATGTCTTGTCAAGAGGAAGAAGGAAGCATATGTAAGGATGAGAAACAAGGTTCAGTTAGGGTCGCTTGAGGGTCACAACGTAGCAAGGAATGAGCTAAAAAAAAGGGCTTAGGAGAGCTTGGAGGGGGCATGAGAAGTCCTTGGCGGATCGGATCAAGGAAAACCCCAAGGCTTTTTACTCTTATGTGAGAAATAAAAGAATGACCAGGGTGAGTTTAGGGCCGGTCAAGGACAGTAGTGGGAACTTGTGCATGGAGTCAGAAGAGATAGGAGAGGCGTTGAATGAATACTTTTCTTCAGTGTTCACCAAGGGGAGGGGCCATGTTTTTGAGGATGAGAGTGTAATACAGGCGGCTAGGCTGGAGGAGGTAGATGTTCTGAGGAAGGATGTATTAACAATTTTGAAAAACCTTAGGGTCGACAAGCCCCCTGGGCCAGATGGGATACATCCAAGGATTCTTTGGGAGGCAAGGGATGAGATTGCAGAGCCTTTGGCTTTGATATTTCTGTCCACACTGTCCACGGGGATAGTGCCAGAGGACTGGAGAGTGGTGAATGTTGTTCCTCTGTTCAAGAAAGGTAATAGGAATGACCCTGGTAATTATAGGTGGTCAACTACCCTGAGACATCCACACCTATCCATAATCTGTTTTGCAATTTCTTCCTCCACATCTCTATTACTATTTGGGGGCCTATAGAATCGGTGGTCGGTAAGTTAATGGAAAAGGTCCTGAAATATTGGATTTATGACCATTTGGAAAGATGCAGTTTAATCCGGGATAGTCAACATGGATTTGTGAAGGGTAAGTCTTGCCTCACAAATTTGATTGAATTCTTTGAGGAGGTAACTAAGTGTGTAGATGAAGGTAGAGCAGTTGATGCCGTATACATGGATTTTAGTAAGGCTAAGGTTCCCCATGGTCAGCTCATGAAGAAAGTAAGGAGGTGTGGGATAGAGGGAAATTTGGGCAATTGGATAAGTAACTGGCTATCACATAGAAGACAGAGGGTGGTGGTGGATGGAAAATTTTCAGACTGGAGACCAGTAACCAGCGGTGTACCACAGGGATCAGTGCTGGGTCCTCTGCTATTTGTGATTTTTATTAATGACTTGGAGGAGGGGGCTGAAGGGTGGGTCAGTAAATTTGCTGATGACACCAAGATTGGTGGAGTAGTGGATGAAGTGGAGGGCTGTTGTAGGCTGCAAAGAGACATTGACAGGATGCAGAGCTGAGCTGAAAAATGGCAGATGGAGTTTAACCCTGATAAGTGCGAGGTGATTCATTTTGGTCGGAAAAATTTGAATGCAGATTACAGGATCAATGGCAGTGTTCTGAGGAATGTGGAGGAACAGAGAGATCTTGGGGTTCATGTCCACAGATCTCTGAAGGTTGCCACTCAAGTGGATAGAGCCATGAAGAAGGCATATAGTGTGTTAGCGTTTATTAACAGGGGGCTTGAGTTTAAGAGCCGTGGGGTTATGCTGCAACTATACATAACCCTGGTGAGACCACATTTGGAGTATTGTGTGCAGTTCTGGTCACCTCACTATAGGAAGGATGTGGAAGCATTGGAAAGGTTGCAAAGGAGATTTACCAGGATGCTGCCTGGTTTTCAGGATAGGTCTTATGAGGAAAGGATGAGGGAGCTAGGGCTTTTCTCTTTGGAGCGGAGGAGGATGAGAGGCGACTTAATAGAGGTTTAGAAGATGATGAGGGGGATAGGTAGAGTGGACGTTCAGAGACTATTTCCTCGGGTGGATGTAGCTGTTACAAGGGGGCATAACTATAAGGTTCAGGGTGGGAGATATTGGAGGGATGTCCGAGGTAGGATCTTTACTCAGAGAGTGGTTAGGGTGTGGAATGGACTGCCTGCTGTAATAGTGGAGTCGGACACTTTAGGAACCTTCAAGCAGTTATTGGATAGGCACATGGAGCACACCAGAATGACAGGGAGTGGAATAGCTTGATCTTGGTTTCGGACAAGACTCGGCACAACATCGAGGGCCGAAGGGCCTGTTCTGTGCTGTACTGTTCTATGTTCTGTGAGCTCCATTGGCTGCAACCCACTTCAATCTCTATGTTAACTTGTGCCAATTTTAAAGGGTTAAGTCTATATGGATGTTGTTTGATTGGAACAGCATTTCCCACATCTACATCATGTATAGCCATTTCAGTACTTCCCAATTCATCTCCACAAACTTGCCCATGTGATATCAATAACTCTTTCAGGTCGTTTTTCCTCTGGAAGATAACTCAACAATTTATCCCAATTTTTAAGAACATCCTCGTTTTCCAATTTAATTTGAGGTATGTCAAATTCACAATCATCTGGATTTGGTTTGTCACTTTGAGTTAGAATCAGTAAAACCTCCTTTTTCTCTCCTTTTCTTTCAAAGTACCTTTTAAACATATTCACATGACACACTCGGTGAGTCTTCCTTCTATCTGGTGTTTTTACCACATAATTCACCTCACTTAATTTCCTTTCAATCTGATAAGGTCCACAAAACCTTGCTTTTAAAGTCTCACCTATCACTGGTAACAACGCTAAAACTTTATCTCCATAGGGAAAACTACGAACTTTGGATTTCTTGTCCGCTACCCGTTTCTTTTAAATGTTGTCCAGCCAATTCACCTGCTCTATTTAATCGTTCCTTAAAATTTGACACGTAATCCAATAGTGTAATTTCCGATTTCTCACTTACCAATTTTTTCTTAATAAATTTAAGTGGTCCTCTTACCTTATGACCAAAAATTAGTTCAAAAGGACTACATTTGGTTGACTTATTAGGTACATCCCTAATTGCAAACAGTACGAATGGAATTCCTTTATCCCAATCCTCTGGATAATCTTTATTTTTATTTTTTTTTTTAATTTTAGATTACCCAATTATTTTTTCCAATTATGGGGCAATTTAGCGTGTCCAATCCACCTACTCTGCACATTTTTGGGTTGTGGGGGCGAAACCCACGCAGACACGGGGAGAATGTGCAAACTCCACACGGACAGTGACCCAGAGCCGGGATCGAACCTGGGACCTCAGCGCCGTGAGGCGGTTGTGCTAACCACTAGGCCACCGTGCTGCCCTTCCTCTGGATAATCTTGACAATAAGCCCTCAACATTGTCTTTAATGTCTGATGCCACCTATCTAACGCTCCCTGCGATTCTCGATGGTACGCAGCTGATTTAAATTGTTTTATTCCTGAGCTATCCATAACTACTTTGAATAACCTTGAGGTAAAACTCGATCCTTGGTCCAATTGTATTTCTGTGGGTAGCTCATATCTAGTAAAGAATTTAAGTAACTCCTCCATAATCTTTTTAGCTGTAATATTACGTACTGGAATGGCCTCTGGAAACCTAGGAGACACATCCATTATCGTCAAAAGATATTGATTCCCACTTTTTGTTTTAGGACGCGGTCCTACGCAATCAATTAGGACCCTTGTAAAAGGTTCCTCAAATGCTGGAATGGGTATTAAGGCCGTTGGTTTTATCACTGCTTGAGGTTTCCCTATACTTGACATGTGTGACATGATTGACAAAATTTAACTACATGTTTTAGTCCAGGCCAATAAAAATGTTTCTGGATTTTAGCTTGAGTTTCCCTTATTCCCAAATGACCTCACACTGGTACCTCATGTGCAACTCGCAAAAGATCCTTTCTGTACCCTACAGGCAATACTACTTGATGAACTTCTGCCCAATTTTCATCTGCCTGCAGATGTACAGGTCTCCATTTTCTCATCAAGACATCACTTTTACGGTAACAATGCTCTGGTACCACTCAGATTCCTCTTCCGTGTATGCTTTCTGATATATCCGTTTTATTTCTACATCTTTCTGTTATAACTCCGCCCATTTTCCTGAACTAAAAATATCTGCCTCATCCTCCACCTGTTCTTGTTCTTTTCTAACCGTCTGATCAAAAATAGTTTCTGATAATTGCACTTCACCTTTATCTTCACTCTCTGATTTCTCCTCTTGTCTTGTCTGTGACTTTGCGACCTTGTTACTACACAAGCCGGAAAAATCCCAGGATATTTGTCCTTCAGCATTTCAGTTGTCTGATTTTCCACTGGCTTATCAACCACAGTAGGCATCACTCCCACCTGCGATCCAGATATATCATTACCCAAGATAAACTGTATTCCTGGACAAGATAGTTCTCTATTACTCCTACTACCACTTCACTACTCTTCACTGGACTTTCCAACCTTACCTTATATAATTGAACGCTACTCCTCTCACCCTGAATTTCACATATTACCACCTTTTCTGGGAACATTCTTCCCAAACTACATAACTCCTCATCTCTTGCCATTAAAGGTTTACTAGCTCCCTTATCTCTTAAAATTGTGACTTCTTTACCTACTCCTCCTGATACACATGAGTAAACTTTACCCACGAAAGTAAATTCTTTAAAGAGATCTGGCACCTTCTTATCAATCACCTCTTGATCAGGCTGTCCAATCATTTGCACCTCCTTCGCTTCACTTGGGCTTTCCTTTACCACTTTAACAAACCCCACTGTCTTATCCTGTTTTACCACATCAGCCTTCCCAGTGATTTTCTTCAACCACCAACACTGTGACTTTACATGACTTAGTTTATTGCAGTGAAAACATTTGAAACTTTTCATTTCTTTTCCACCCTCCTGGATTTATTTTTTAATCTGAGGTACACTCTCCTTATTGTCTCCCATCAGATCACCTTTACCTTTACTACTTGAGTATTTCTCATGTCCCCAGTTTCTATCCCTCACAGGCTGAAACTGATGTCGGAAACCAAGCTTTGATTTATGAACTAATTCATAATCATCTGCCATTTCTGCATCTAATCTGACAGTTTTAACCCTCTGTTCTTCCACATGAGTTCTCACTACATCAGGAATTAAATTTTTAAACTCCTCCAAAAGTATAATTTCTCTAAGAGCTTCATACGTTTGGTCTATTTTCAAAGCCCTTATCCACCGATCAAAATTACCCTTAGCCACCTTCTCAAATGAAATTAAAAAGGCTTCTACCTCCTTCTCGTCAAACCTTGGCAATGCTTGGACATATTTAAATAGATTACCACCAAGCCTTCGACTATGACGCTCTTTCTCACTATCCTCATCACTATCATCCAACTGTACGTTTCCCTTTACGTCTGCCAATTTTACCTGACTGTCATGTTTCATGGCCATTTTCTGAAGTTCAAACTCTCTCTCTTTATCTTTTTCCCTGATCTTATCTCCCTTTCTCTTTCTTTTTGTTCTGCTAGAGCTATTCTTTGCTTTTTCCTTTCTTCTCTCTTTCTTTTTCCTCTCTCTCTCTTTCTTTTTCATCTCTACCTCTTTCTCCCTCTCTCTTTTTCCTCTCTCTCGTATTCAAGCTGCTTTAATTCTTTCTCATGTTCCATTTGTTTAATTTGTAACTGTATTTTTGCCATTTCCAATGAGTCAAACTGTACCTCAGGCAACTTTAAATGCTTAGCCACCGCAATAATTACCTCATCTTTTCGCATTTGTCAGGTAATGTTAACTGCAATGTTTTTGCCAAATCAACCAGTCTGCTTTTAGTCTCTGTCCCTAAGGTACTGTGTGTGACCGTCTCCACCCCCAAAAACTTCAGAGCCTCTGAGATGCTCACCCCTCACTGTCTTTACGTTCACTAAGCCAATCCAATAAATAGACTTTTACCCCCTCGAGCCCCCAATTTGTTATGGGCAGGGTTCAGAGAACCCCAAAGTGCATCATGGAGTTCATCTGACCCACAACTTTTAATAGATTATGGTATGGGGAGCACACGGACCACTCTCAAGGTGTGGTACAGCAGAAATGGAAAAGTATTTTTCAAAGCAAAACAATGTTTATTCTATGAACTCAAGTTAACCTTTTTAAAACATACAGTGAACAGCTTAGCAACCATTAATTCAAATACAGCCCCCAAAGAATACAACACTAAGTAATTTCTACACTGTCCTTTTAACATTCAGAAGACTTACAAAAAATATAACCTTTAACAGATGCATATTAGGTTTACATTCACCACTGAGAACATTTATAATTCTGAATTCACCAAATGATCAAGAGATAGTCTTTTCATGGCAGAGAGATCAGCAATACACCTGCTCTGTCTGGCTTCAGCTCCAACACTGAAAACGAAACTAAAACACACCCTGCAGCAAACAGCCTAAAACAAAAGTAAAAAAGCTGACAGACAGCCCAGCTCCAACCACCCTCTGACATCACTGCAGCAGTAAATATTCATTTCTTAAAGGTACTCTCACTACAGATATTTATATACACACCCATTTATAAACACTAATTTCTTAAAGGTACTCTGACTACAGATATTTATATACACACCCATTTATAAACACCTATTTCTTAAAGGTACTCTCACATGACACCTGGGACACTCGGACTAGCTCTGGGGGAGATGGAACCTGGGACTGAGTTCCTAGTTTTGCTCGTGCTGTCCGAAGGTCTTAGCAGGGTAGTGGGAATAGAATCTTTCATAGAGGAAAGCCAGGATGCAAAAATACTGTTGAGGGATAGAAAGTTCTACTATAGAGACTAGTAAGTTATTAAGTGAAGTTGGAGTAAGGGAGGAGATAATAATGTCTAAATCAGAGTGATTGTGTATGTGTGTGAATGCATATAGTAAATACAGGGAGTTACAGGTGCAAATTGCATTGTGAAAATACAACATTGTGGCAATAACAGAGACCTGGCTCAAGGAAGGCCAGGAGTGGATGTTAAATATTCCTGGGTACACTATGTTCAGAAAAGTTAGACAGGAAAGAAAGGTGGCATAATTGGTTAGGGAGAGCATTGCATTGCTGGAGAAACAGGAGGTCCCAGATGGTTCAAGAACAGAATCAACTTGGCTAGAGCTAAGGAATAGAAAGGGTACAATCACATTGCTTGGTGTAGTCTATAGATCACCAACTAGTGAAAAGGATTTAGAAGAACAAATTGCAGTGAAATTATGGACATATGCAAACATTATCGAGTAGCTATATTGGGGGATTTTAATTACTTGAATGTTGACTGGGATGGTGGTAGTGTAAAGGGTGAAGAGGAGTGAACGTTCTGAGACTGTGTTCAGGAAGATTTCTACAGCAGTTTGTGCCCAGTCGAACAAGAAAGGATGCACTGTTGGACCTGGTTCTTGGGAATGAGGTGGGCCAAGTAGATCAAGATAAGCATTCCCTGTTCACCTTGGTCACCTGTAACAGCCTACTGCTTTCTACACTTCCGTCTGAGGCAGCAGGTGTAAAGGACAGGTAAGTGAAAATGCAGTGATTTTTCACTGCTTCTGTCTGGACTGCTCTTTAGCTTCACCAGGGGTGACTGGTGGAGGGATCTCTGATGGGGGGGATCTCTGATGAGGGGAATATCTGATGGGGGGATCTCTGATGGGGGATATCTGATAAGGGGGATCTCTGATGGGGGGATCTCTGATGGGGGATATCTGATGGCTGGTCTCTGATATGGGGTCTCTGATGGAGGGTCTCTGTTAAGGGTCTCTGGGGGGCTGGGGTGAGCAGGATTTGCGTTGTGGGGGGAAGGGGCCCTCCGATGGACTTTGGAGGCACTTATATTACATGTTTACCCCCTTGACCCGCTGCATCAGGGCCACTCTTGAAAATACTTGCCCCAATTCATGCCTTTGTGACTCCTGGCAGAGAAGGACGGAACATCATGGAGACCTGAAGAATCTGGCTTCCAACCCATTAATCGGCTGCAAATGGGTTCAATGACGACGCGGGCCGTGTAACCACTGCTGCTGGCAGCAGGGGACCAGCTAATCCCGTGTTTCGCATGACGCTCGATTCTCCGCCACATGAGGAACCCCACATCTGGGGGGAGAATCCACCCCTAAGCGTCAGTGGCTGAACATTTAGGAGACAGTGATCATTGTATCATAAGGATTAGGATAGAAAAGGAAAACAGGCAATTCAGAGTAAAATAAATTAACTGGGGGAGAGCCAACTCCCATGGAGCAAGAACTAAGGTGGGCCGGCTAGATTGGAATGAAAGGTTGGGGGAAAAACTGTGTCTGAGCAATGGGTTACCTTTAAAACAAAATGGTCCAAATACAGTCAAGTATATTCCCGTAAAAGGAAAAGGTCCAAATCCAGAGCTTCCTGGATGAAAAAGGAGGTAGAAATTAAGATAAGGAAGAAAAAATGTGTTTATGTCTGGTGTCAGCTGGAAAATACAGTTGAGAACCAAGAGGAATAGAGAAAGTTCAGAGGGGAGGTGAAAAAGCTTGTTGGAGAAATTTAGAGAGATTATGAGAAAAGACTGGCAGCCAACATAAGTGGGAATCACAAAGAATTCTCCAGGCATTGTAATAGTAAACTGGTGATAAACGGAAATGTAGGGTCGATTAGGGGATGAAAAGGGAATTTACACGAGGCAGGGGGCATGGCTGAGGTATTAAATGAATACTTTGCATTCATCTTTACCAATGAGATATGGTGACAGATGAGGAAACTCTGCACGAGGAGGGTTGAAGATTTTTTTTTTAAATTTTGAGTACCCAATTATTTTTTCTTCCAATTAAGAACATAGAACATACAGTGCAGAAGGAGGCCATTTGGTCCATCAAGTCTGCACCGACCCACCCAAGCCCCCACCTCCACCACATCCCCATAACCCAATAAACCCACCTAACTTTCTTGGTCACTAAGGGCAATTTAGCATGGCTGTGGACTACATCAGCTTGGACTGTGGGAGGAAACCGAAGCACCCGGAGGAAACCCACGCAGACACGGAGAGAACGTGCAGACTCCACACAGACAGTGACCCAGCATGGAATCGAACCTGGGACCCTGGCGCTGTGAAGCCACAGTGCTATCCACTTGCGCTACCGTGCTGCCCAAAGGAGCAATTTAGCGTGGACAATCCACCTAACCTGCATATCTTTGGGTTAGAACAAAGAACATAGAGCATAGAACGATACAGCGCAGTACAGGCCATTCGGCCCTCGATGTTGCACCGACATGGGAAGTCCAAAAACTAAAGGCCATCTAACCTACACTATCCCATTATCATCCATATGCTTATCCAATAAACTTTTAAATGCCCTCAATGTTGGCGAGTTCACTACTGTTGCAGGTAGGGCATTCCACGGCCTCACCACTCTTTGCGTAAAAAACCCACCTCTGACCTCTGTCCTATATCTATTGCCCCTCAATTTAAGGCTATGTCCCCTCGTGCTAGCCACCTCCATCCGCGGGAGAAGGTTCTCACTGTCCACCCTATCTAACCCTCTGATCATTTTGTATGCCTCTATTAAGTCACCTCTTAACCTTCTTCTCTCTAATGAAAACAACCTCACGTCCATCAGCCTTTCCTCATAAGATTTTCCCTCCATACCAGGCAACATCCTGGTAAATCTCCTCTGCACCCGCTCCAAAGCTTCCACGTCCTTCCTATAATGAGGCGACCAGAACTGTACGCAATACTCCAAATGCGGCCGTACAAGAGTTTTGTACAACTGCAACATGACCTCATGGCTCCGGAACTCAATCCCTCTACCAATAAAGGCCAACACACCATAGGCCTTTTTCACAACCCTTTCAACTTGGGTGGCAACTATCAGGGATCTATGTACATGGACACCGAGATCCCTCTGCTCATCCACACTACCAAGAATTTTACCATTAGCCAAATATTCCGCATTCCTGTTATTCTTTCCAAAGTGAATCACCTCACACTTCTCCAGATTAAACTCCATTTACCACCTCTCAGCCCAGGTCTGCAGCTTATCTATGTCCCTCTGTAACCTGCAACATCCTTCCGCACTGTCTGCAACTCCACCGACTTTAGTGTCGTCTGCAAATTTACTCAGCCATCCTTCTGCGCCCTCCTCTAGGTCATTTATAAAAATGACAAACAGCAACGGCCCCAGAACAGATCCTTGTGGTACGCCACTCGTAACTGAACTCCATTCTGAACATTTCCCATCAACCACCCCTCTCTGTCTTCTTTCAACTAGCCAATTTCTGATCCACATCTCTTTTTTTTTATAAATTTAGAGTACCCAATTATTTTTTCCAATTAAGGGGCAATTTAGCGTGGCCAATCTACCTACCCTGCACATCTTTGGGTTGTGGGGGTGAAACCCACGCAGACACGGGGAGAATGTGCAAACTCCACACAGACAGTGACCCAGGGCCTGGATTCGAACCCGGGTCCTCAGCGCCGTAGGCAGCAATGCTAACCACTGTGCCACCGTGCTGCCCCCTGATCCACATCTCTAAATCACCCTCAATCCCCAGCCTCTGTATTTTCTGCAATAGCCGACCGTGGGGAACCTTATCAAACGCTTTACTGAAATCCATATACACCACATCAACTACTCTACCCTCGTCTACCTGTTCAGTCACCTTCTCAAAGAACTCGATAAGGTTTGTGAGGCATGACCTACCCTTCACAAAACCATGCTGACTATCCCTAATCATATTATTCCTATCTAGATGATTATAAATCGTATCTTTTATAATCCTCTCCAAGACTTTACCCACAACAGACGTTAGGCTCACCGGCCTATAGTTACCGGGGTTATCTCTACTCCCCTTCTTGAACAAAGGGACCACATTTGCTATCCTCCAGTCCTCTGGCACTAATCCTGTAGCCAATGATGACATAAAAATCAAAGCCAAAGGCTCTGCAATCTCTTCCCTGGCTTCCCAGAGAATCCTAGGATAAATCCCATCAGGCCCTGGGGACTTATCTATTTTCACCTTGTCCAGAATTGCCAACACTTCTTCCCTACGCACCTCAATGCCATCTATTCTAATAGCCAGGGTCTCAGCATTCTCCTCCACAACATTATCTTTTTCCTGAGTGAATACTGACGAAAAGTATTCATTTAGTATCTCGCTTATCTCCTCCGCCTCCACACACAACTTCCCACCACTGTCCTTGACTGGCCCTACTCTTACCCTAGTCACCCCCTAGGTTGTGGGGGTGAAACCCACGCAGACATGGGGAGAATTTGAAAACTCCACACGGACAGTGACCCAGGGCCGGGATTCGAACCCGGGTCCTCAGCGCCACTGTCCCAGTGCGAACCACTGCGCCACATGCCGCCCTGGGTTGAAGATTTATAAGGAGAGAGTGTTGGATAGACTGTTGGTACTGAAAAAGAGGTGGGTTTTTTACACAAAGAGTGGTGAGGCCGTGGAATGCCCTACCTGCAACAGTAGTGAACACGCCAACATTGAGGGCATTTAAAAATTTATTGGACAAGCATATGGATGATAAGGGCATAGTGTAGGTTAGATGGCCTTTAGATTTTTTTCCATGTCGGTGCAACATCGAGGGCTGAAGGGCCTGTACTGCGCTGTATCGTTCTATGTTCTATGTTCTATGAAAGTTGACAAGGTAGCGGGACCAGATGAGATGAATCCAAGGATATTGAAGGAAGTGAGAATGGAAATTTCAGGGGGATGGCAATAATCTTCCAGTCTTCTCTCAACTCAGTTGGAGGCCAGAGGACTGGAGATTTGCAAATGTTACATACTTGTTCAAAAAAGGTTGCAAGAATCACACCAACAATTACAGGCCAGTCAGTTTATCATCAGAGGTGAGGAAGCTTCTAGAAACAATTATTCATGATAAAATTACTAGTCGCATGGAAAAATGTGGGTTGATTAGGAAAAGCCAGCAAGGATTTAACAAACGTGCGGGAGTTTTTTGAGGAGGCAACAGAAATTGTTGAGAGGGTAATGCTGTTGATGTGGTTTGAGTGGACTTTCAGAAGGCATTCGATACAGTGCTGCACAACAGACTTGTGAGAAAAGTTATAGCTCATTGAATAAAAGATACAGTCACAACATGGATACAAAATTGGCTGAAAGTAGGAAGCAGAGCGGAATGGTCAATGGATATTTTTGGGGCTGGACAAAGGTTTGCAGTGGTGTTCCCCAGGGGTTGGTATTGGGCGCCTTGCTTTTCCTGATATATATTAATGATCTAGATCTTGGCGTGCAGGGGACAATTTCAAAGTTTATGAATGACACAAACTTGGAAGTATTGTAAACTGTGAAATGGATAGTGTAGAACTTCGAAAGAACACAGGCAAGGTGGTGGAGTGGGCAGATAGGTGGCAGAGGAAGTTCAATGTGGAGAAGTGTGAGGTGATGCATTTAGGTAGGGAGAACATGGAGAGACAATATAAAATAAGCAATGAAATTCTAACGGGCTGCAGGAGCAGAGAGACGTTCGTGTAAATGTGCAAAGACTATTGAAGTTGGCAGGACAGGTGGAGAGAGTGGTTAATAAAGGTTAAAGTATTCTGGGCTTCATTAATAGGGGCATAGAGTAAAGAGCAAGGAGGTTATGCTGACTTTATACAAGACACTAGTTGAGCCTCAGCTAGAATATTGTGCACAGTTCTGGGCGCAACAAAGGATATGGACATATTGGAGAGAGTGCAGAAGAAGTTTACAAGAATGGTTCCAGGGATGAGAAACTTCAGTTATGAGGATGGACTGGAGAGGTTGGGACTGTTCTCCTTGGAGAGAAGACGGTGAAGAGGAGATGTGATAGAGATGTTCAAAATCATGAGGGGGCTGGACAGAGTCAATAGGAAGAAACTCGTAAAAGGATCAAGAATGAGAGGGCACAGGGTAGCATGGTGGTGCAGTGATTAGCACTGCTACCTCACAGTGCCAGGAACCCGGGTTCAATCCCGGCTCCAGGTCACTGTCCGTGTGGAATTTTCACATTCTGCCCGTGTCTGTGTGGGTCTCACCCCCACAACCCAAGGTGTGCAGGCTAGGTGGATTGGCCACATTAAATTGCCCCACAATCGAAAAAAAAATTAATTGGGTACTCTAAACATAATTTTTAAATGAGAGAATACAGATTTAAGGTGATTTGCAAAAGAAACATATGTGATGTGTTTTCACATGACTGGTTTGGGTCTGGAACGGCCTGCAATTGTGGTGGAGGCAGGTTTAATCGAGACATTCAAGAGGCCATTAGAGGATTATTTGAATAGAAACAATGCGCAAGGGTATGGGGAAAAGGCAGGGAAATGGCACTACGTCGTGATGCTCATTTGGAGAGTTGGTGCAGACACGATGGGCTGAATGGCCTCCTTCCGCGTCATAACAAATCCGTCATCTGAGAGAGACTGATTTGGTCTCAATTATGCACTCAAGTAAACTAAGGCCTGATCAAACACAATGGACAAAATTCTCCATTTGGGAGACTGGGTTCTCATGCCGAAGCTGAATTGCATTCCCGCTGGGGGATGGGGGGCAAATCATTGAGGAGTTCAGTATCCCTCACCATGCAAATTTATGCCTGGCAAGAAATACAAGGTTTTCCCAGGGAATATGAGGGATTCTCCAGGAATACGAGATTTCTCCAGGGAATCTGCTATCAGGCCACCATTTTGAGCGGGCGACCCGATTGTGATGCCATCACCATGCGTCACAAAGCAACCCTCCCACCCCCAGATGTTCTGGGTGCCCCCCCAGGGACCTCCTTAATATGGAGATGCCCCACAGGGAGATCCCCCCACAAGGACCCCCTAGCTAAAGCCCCCCCCCCCCACAGGGACCCCCCTAACTAAAGGAAACCCCCCTCCCCCCGCAGAGATTCCTAAATAGAGGAACGCCACCTGGAACCCCCAAAAAGAAGTGAAAAAAATTATTTATAACACTTACCTGGAAGCATCATGCGTCCCCCTGGAAAGAGAACAGTTGTGACCTGTGTTTGAACCCCCCAGATCAAGCCATTAATTTTTGGTGGTGGGCTGTGATTGACAGCTTCCACAAACCAGCTGTGAGCCTTGCTTCATTTATCTTCTTTATGGGTCAGTAAGTCTAAGCACTTACAATGTTTAACATCCGCCACACCAAAGAGAGTTAAGTGCTGTCAGTGTCCAGCTCAGCACTTTAACGTCACTCAAGCATGAAGGGGCATGATTGGAATGCACTTAACTCTGCTCTCCAGCTTCCAGACAGGGGGATTTGTGAGGGGGTCCCTATGGGGGGAGGGGGAGGGGGGGTCTCGAGGAGGACCCTCTAGTTAGGGGGTCTCTATGGGGGGTTCCTTTATTTCGGAGGCCCCTGTGGGGGGTCTCCCTAGTTAGGGGATCTCTGTGAGGGGGTTCCTTTAGTTAGGGGGTCGCCGTGGGGGGGTCTCCCTACTTATTGGGTCTCTGAGAGGGGGTTCCTTTAGTTAGGGGGTCCGTGAGGGGGGGGGTCTCCCTATTAAGGATGTCCCTGGGGGGGCACCCAGAACATCTGGGGGTGGGAGGGTTGCTTTGTGATGCATGGTGATGGCATCACAATCGGGTCGCCCGCTCAAAATGGTGGCCTGATAGCAGATTCCCTGGAGAAACCCTCGTATTCCTGGAGAATCCCTCGTATTCCCAGGGTCTGTGTGTGTGTTGCGAGGGACTGGGTAAGGTGGGGTGGGGGGGGGGGGGGGGGGGGTGTTTGCAGGGTGTGCATTGTGGGAGAGGAGGCAGGCCCTCAGATGGACTTTGAGGGCAAACCCTTTAAGAGGTTACCCAATTGGCCCATCGCGAGGTTTACCACGCCAAGTTCACGTTTGGTGAGACCAGTTGTTAATGACTCAGGGCCGGAGAATCCAGTGGCTGGCCCGCTAGTGTCCTCCCGCTGATGCATGGATGCAAACCGCGATCCTATCGGCAGCAAGGGGCTGGAGCATAGCGGTTGGTTCAGCGCCCGGCACGACCCTTGGTTTCAGCCGGACGCCCGATTCTCCGCCCAATCACAATTCGTGATTCCGGAGCAGAGGGTGGAGAATTTGACCCAATGACTCCAGACTGAAGTGCTGAGGTGCATCAGATCTTGACAGTGATGAGGCAGTCGTGAGGAGTGGAGTATCCCCATTGTGGGATGATCCTGGAGATCTGCAGGTTACAGGTTGTACACAATTCACATTTACAGAGAGAGATTGGTGGCTGCTTGTTCATAATGAGGGAGAGAAAAATAAACACCTGTTGAAATTGGAATAAATAACATTCAAACTATTACAGGCACAGTCTAAGCTACTCCAACCTGTCTGAAACTGTTCCCATCAGGTGGTGGAAATGTGGAGATCAAATCGCAAAAAGTTGATTTTAAGGACAAAGCTCAATCCAAGATCGGTTCAATGGACAACATTACTCACACACCAGGAGGGGGTGCAAAGAAGGTAAGAGACTCAATAATCTCCATTGTGGAGATTCGGTGGCATGGCAAAGTTTGGAAATAAGTATAGGAAATAACAAATTTATTTTCCAAAGTATTCTTCACATATCAGCAAATCTGAAAACCCTTTTCAGACATTAAAAACCTTTGAACTATGATCACTGTTGCAATGTAGCAACAAGGCACTCCATTGGTGCACAGTAAGCTCCCACAAACAGCAGTAAAATAATGATAAAAACAACCTGTACTAGTGATGCTGGGTGAGGGATAAATGTTGGCTCAGGTAGAAGGGAGCAAGCACTTGCTGTTCTCTACATGGAAACCTATAGGTGAGAATCACAGCCTGGCTTAGGTGGTCAACACACTAGAAATGAACTTGAACCTTCAATCCTCTGATAGGTGCCGGGTACAAGGCTCGATACAGAGGCAGGGGCGGGATACACAGACATGTGTGGGATACAGAGGCAGGTGCGGGATACAGAGACAGGGGCGGGATGCAGAGGCAGGGGCGGGATACAGAGACAGGTGCTGGATACAGAGACAGGTGGAGGATACAGAGACAGCGGCGGGATACAGAGACAGGTGCAGGAAACAGAGGCACGTTGGGGATACAGAGACAGGTGCGAGATACAGAGACAGGGGCGGGATACAGAGGCAGGTGCAGGATACAGAGACAGGTGGGGGATACAGAGACAGGTGCGGGATACAGAGACAGGGGCGGGATACAGAGGCAGGTGCAGGATACAGAGACAGGTGGGGGATACAGAGGCAGGTGCGGGATACAGAGGCAGGTGCGGGATACAGAGGCAGCGGCGGGATACAGAGACAGGTGCGGGATACAGAGACAGGTGCGTGATAAAGAGACAGGTGCGGGATACAGAGACGGGCGGGATACAGAGACAGGGGCGGGATACAGAGGCAGGTGCAGGATACAGAGACAGGTGCAGGATACAGAGACAGGTGCAGGATACAGAGACAGGTGCAGGATACAGAGACAGGTGGGGGATACAGAGGCAGGTGCGGGATACAGAGGCAGGTGCGGGATACAGAGACAGCTGCGGGATACAGAGACAGGTGCGCGACACAGTGACAGGTGCGGGATACAGAGACAGGTGCAGAATGGAGAGACAGGTGCGGGATACAGAGACAGGTGCGGGATACAGAGACAGGTGCAGGATGCAGAGACAGGGGCGGGTTACAGTGACAGGTGCGGGATACAGAGACAGGTGCGGGATAAAGAGACAGGTGCGGGATATAGAGACAAATGCGGGATACAGCGACAGATGTGGGATACAGAGACAGGTGCGGGATGCAGAGACAGGTGCGGGATGCAGAGACTGATACTGAATAGAGAGACAGGTGCGGGACACAGAGACAGGTGCCAGATACCGAGACTGATATGGGATACAGAGACAGGTGCGGGATACAGAGACAAGTGCGGGATACAGAGACAGGTGCGGGATGCAGAGACAGGTGCGGGATACAGAGACAGGTGCGCGATACAGACACAGGTACGGGAACACAGAGACAGGTGTGAGATACAGAGACAGGTGCGGGATACAGCGACAGGTGCGGGATGCAGAGACAGGTGCGGCTACAGAGATAGGTGCGGGATTCAGAGACAGGTGAGGGATACAGAGGCTGATGCGGGACACAGAGACCGGGGTAGGATGCAGAGACAGGTGTAGGATACAGAGACAGGTGCGGGATACAGAGACAGGTGCGGGATACAGAGACAGGTGCGCGATACAGAAACAGGTACGGGACACAGAGACAGGTGTGAGATACAGAGACAGGTGCGGGATACAGCGACAGGTGCGGGATGCAGAGACAGTTGCGGGCTACAGAGATAGGTGCGGGATACAGAGACAGGGTGCGGGCTACAGAGATAGGTGCGGGATACAGAGACAGTTGCGGGATACAGAGACAGGTGTGAGATACAGAGACCGGTGAGGGATACAGACAGGTGCGGGATACAGAGACAGGGCGGGATACAGAGGCAGGTGCGGGATACAGAGACAGGTGCGGATACATAGACAGCGGCGGGATACAGAGGCAGGTGCGGGATACAGAGGCAGGTGCGGGATACAGAGACAGGTGAGGGATATAGAGGCTGATGCAGGATACAGAGACAGGTGCAGGATACAGAGACAGGTGCCAGATACAGAGACAGGTGCAGGATACAGAGAGAGGTGCCGGATACAGAGACAGGTGCCGGATACAGAGACAGGTGCAGGATACAGAGTCAGGTGCGGGATTCAGAGACAGGTGCAGGATACAGAGACAGGTGCAGGATACAGAGACAGGTGCGGGATATAGAGACAAATGCGGGATACAGCAACAGATGTGGGATACAGAGACAGGTGCGGGATGCAGAGACAGGTGCGGGAATCAGAGACTGATACTGAATAGAGAGACAGGTGCGGGACACAGAGACAGGTGCCAGATACCGAGACTGATATGGGATACAGAGACAGGTGCGGGATACAGAGACAAGTGCGGGATACAGAGACAGGTGCGGGATGCAGAGACAGGTGCAGGATACAGAGACAGGTGCGGGATACAGATACAGGTGCGGGATACAGAGACAGGTGCGGGATACAGAAACAGGTACGGGACACAGAGACAGGTGCGGGATACAGAGATAGGTGCGGGACACAGAGACAGGTGCGGGATACAGAGATAGGTGAGGGATACAGAGGCTGATGCAGGATTCAGAGACAGGTGAGGGACACAGAGGCTGATTCGGGATTAAGAGACCGGGGTAGGATGCAGAGACAGATGCAGGATACAGAGACAGGTGCGGGATACAGAGACAGGTGCGGGATACAGAGACAGGTGCGCGATACAGAAACAGGTACGGGAACAGAGACAGGTGTGAGATACAGAGACAGGTACGGGATACAGCGACAGGTGAGGGATACAGAGGCTGATGCGGGATTCAGAGACAGGTGAGGGACACAGAGGCTGATTCAGGATTAAGAGACCGGGGTAGGATGCAGAGACAGATGCAGGATACAGAGACAGGTGCGGGATACAGAGACAGGTGCGGATACAGAGACAGGTGCGCGATACAGAAACAGGTACGGGACACAGAGACAGGTGTGAGATACAGAGACAGGTACGGGATACAGCGACAGGTGAGGGATACAGAGGCTGATGCGGGATTCAGAGATAGGTGCGGGATTCAGAGACAGGTGAGGGATACAGAGGCTGATGCGGGATTCAGAGACAGGTGCGGGATACAGAGACAGGTGCGGGATACAGAGACAGGTGAATGATACAGAGACAGGTGTGAGATACAGAGACAGTTGCGGGATACAGAGACAGGTGTGAGGTACAGAGACCGGTGAGGGATACAGAGACAAGTGCAGGATACAGAGACAGGTGCGGGATACAGAGACAGGTGCGGGATACAGAGACAGGTGAGGGATACAGAGGCTGATGCGGGATTCAGAGACAGGTGCGGGATACAGGACAGGTACGGGATACAGAGGCAGCGGCGGGATACAGAGACAGGTGCGGGATACAGAGACAGGTGCGGATACAGAGACAGGTGTGATAAAGAGACAGGTGCGGGATACAGAGACGGGCGGGATACAGAGACAGGGGCGGGATACAGAGGCAGGTGCAGGATACAGAGACAGGTGCAGGATACAGAGACAGGTTCAGGATACAGAGACAGGTGGGATACAGAGGCAGGTGCGGGATACAGAGGCAGGTGCGGGATACAGAGACAGGTGCGGATACAGAGACAGGTGCGCGACACAGTGACAGGTGCGGGATACAGAGACAGGTGCAGAATGGAGAGACAGGTGCAGAATGGAGAGACAGGTGCGGGATACAGAGACAGGTGCGGGATACAGAGACAGGTGCAGGATGCAGAGACAGGTGCGGGATACAGTGACAGGTGCGGGATACAGAGACAGGTGCGGATAAAGAGACAGGTGCGGGATATAGAGACAAATGCGGGATACAGCGACAGATGTGGGATACAGAGACAGGTGCGGGGTGCAGAGACAGGTGCGGGATGCAGAGACTGATACTGAATAGAGAGACAGGTGCGGGACACAGAGACAGGTGCCAGATACAGAGACAGGTGCGGGATACAGAGACAGTGCGGGATACAGAGACAGGTGCGGGATGCAGAGACAGGTGCGGGATACAGAGACAGGTGCGCGATACAGACACAGGTACGGAACACAGAGACAGGTGTGAGATACAGAGACAGGTGCGGGATACAGCGACAGGTG
Source organism: Scyliorhinus canicula (assembly GCF_902713615.1). Taxonomy (NCBI): domain Eukaryota; kingdom Metazoa; phylum Chordata; class Chondrichthyes; order Carcharhiniformes; family Scyliorhinidae; genus Scyliorhinus; species Scyliorhinus canicula. The sequence continues at coordinate 54,369,500 of NC_052164.1, forward strand.
CGGGATGCAGAGACAGGTGCGGGCTACAGAGATAGGTGCGGGATTCAGAGACAGGTAAGGGATACAGAGGCTGATGCGGGATTCAGAGACCGGGGTAGGATGCAGAGACAGGTGTAGGATACAGAGACAGGTGCGGGATACAGAGACAGGTGCGGGATACAGAGACAGGTGCGCGATACAGAAACAGGTACGGGACACAGAGACAGGTGTGAGATACAGAGACAGGTGCGGGATACAGCGACAGGTGCGGGATGCAGAGACAGTTGCGGGCTACAGAGATAGGTGCGGGATACAGAGACAGGTGCGGGCTACAGAGATAGGTGCGGGATACAGAGATAGGTGAGGGATACAGAGGCTGATGCGGGATTCAGAGACAGGTGAGGGATACAGAGGCTGATGCGGGATACAGAGATAGGTGCGGGATACAGAGACAGGTGAATGATACAGAGACAGGTGTGAGATACAGAGACAGTTGCGGGATACAGAGACAGGTGTGAGATACAGAGACCGGTGAGGGATACAGAGACAGGTGCGGGATACAGAGACAGGGGCGGGATACAGAGGCAGGTGCGGGATACAGAGACAGGTGTGGGATACATAGACAGCGGCGGGATACAGAGGCAGGTGCGGGAAACAGGCAGGTGCGGGATACAGAGACAGGTGAGGGATATAGAGGCTGATGCAGGATACAGAGACAGGTGCAGGATACAGAGACAGGTGCCAGATACAGAGACAGGTGCAGGATACAGAGACAGGTGCCGGATACAGAGACAGGTGCCGGATACAGAGACAGGTGCAGGATACAGAGTCAGGTGTGGGATTCAGAGACAGGTGCAGGATACAGAGACAGGTGCGGGCTACAGAGATAGGTGCGGGATACAGAGACAGTTGCGGGATACAGAGACAGGTGTGAGATACAGAGACCGGTGAGGATACAGAGACAGGTGCGGGATACAGAGACAGGGGCGGGATACAGAGGCAGGTGCGGGATACAGAGACAGGTGCGGGATACACAGACAGCGGCGGGATACAGAGGCAAGTGCGGGAAACAGGCAGGTGCGGGATACAGAGACAGGTGAGGGATATAGAGGCTGATGCAGGATACAGAGACAGGTGCAGGATACAGAGACAGGTGCAGGATACAGAGAGAGGTGCCGGATACAGAGACAGGTGCCGGATACAGAGACAGGTGCAGGATACAGAGTCAGGTGTGGGATTCAGAGACAGGTGCAGGATACAGAGACAGGTGCAGGATACAGAGACAGGTGCGGGATATAGAGACAAATGCGGGATACAGCAACAGATGTGGGATACAGAGACAGGTGCGGGATGCAGAGACAGGTGCGGGAATCAGAGACTGATACTGAATAGAGAGACAGGTGCGGGACACAGAGACAGGTGCCAGATACCGAGACTGATATGGGATACAGAGACAGGCGGGATACAGAGACAAGTGCGGATACAGAGACAGGTGCGGGATGCAGAGACAGGTGCAGGATACAGAGACAGGTGCGGGATACAGATACAGGTGCGAGATACAGAGACAGGTGCGGGATACAGAAACAGGTACGGGACACAGAGACGGTGCGGGATACAGAGACAGGTGCGGGATAGAGATACAGGTGCGGGATACAGAGATAGGTGCGGGACACAGAGACAGGTGCGGGATACAGAGATAGGTGAGGGATACAGAGGCTGATGCGGGATTCAGAGACAGGTGAGGGACACAGAGGCTGATTCGGGATTAAGAGACCGGGGTAGGATGCAGAGACAGATGCAGGATACAGAGACAGGTGCGGGATACAGAGACAGGTGCGGGGTACAGA